>NW_026893699.1:300000-546162 GCF_032452875.1 Bos javanicus
GATCACTTGGCTATCATACACTGAACACGTGGCTGATCATGCACTGCTCATGTGACTGAGCATGCACTGATCACTTAGCTACCATGCATTGATCACTTGGCTATCATGCACTGATCACGTGGCTGATCATGCACTGATTATGTGGCTGATCATGCACTGATCACGTAGCTATCATGCACTGATCACATGGATATCATGCACTGATCCCATGGCTGATCATGCACTGATCTCGAGACTGCTCATGCACTGGTCACGTGGCTATTATGCACTGATCACCTGGCTGATCATACAGTGATCACGTGACTGATCATGCACTGATCACGTGCCTGATCATGCACTTATCATGTGACTGATCATGCACTGATCTGGTGACTGGTCATGCACTGATCACATGGTTGATCATGCACTTATCACGAAGCTGATCATACACTGATCACATGACTGTGCATGCACTGATCACATGGCTGATCATGCACTGGTCACGTGGCTGATCATTCACTGATCACGTGGCTATCATGCACTGATCACGTGTCTATCATGCACTGATCACGTGGCTGATCATTCACTGATCATGAAGCTGATCATACACTGATCACGTGACTGTGCATGCACTGATCACGTGGCTGATCATGGGCTGATCACGTGGCTAATCATGCACTAATCACGTTGTTTACCATGCACTGATCAGGTGGCTATCATGCACTGATCACGTGGCTGATCATACACTGATCACGTGACTGCGCATGCACTGATCACCTGACAGATCTTTCACTGATCACGTGGCTATCATGCACTGATCACGTGTCTATCATGCACTGATCACGTGACTGGGCATGAATTGTACACGAACTTCTTCATGCACTGTTTACGTGGCTATCATGCACTGATCACGTGGCTGATTATGCATTGATGACGTGACTGATCATGCACTGATTGCGTAGCTGTCATGCACTGATCACATGACTGCGCATGCCATGATCACGTGGATATTATACACTGATCAAGTGACAGGCCATGCACTAATCACGTGACTGATCATGCACTGATCACGTGGCTGTCATGCACTGATCACGTGACTGATCATACACTATTCACGTGGCTATCAAGCACGATCACGTGGCTGATCATACACCGATCACGTGGCTGATCATGCACTGATCACGTGCCTGATCATGCACTGATCACGTGGCTGATCATGCACTGATCACGAAGCTGATCATACACTGGGCACGTGACTGTGAATGCACTGATCACATGGCTGATCATGCACTGCTCCCGTGTCTGATCATTCGCTGATCACGTGGCTGATTATGCACTGTTTGCGTAGCTGTCATGCACTGATCACATGAGTTCGCATGCCATGATCACGTGACTGATCATGCACTGATCACTTGGCTATCATGCACTGATCACGTGGCTGATCATACACTGATCACGTCGCTGATCATGAACTGATCACGTGACTTAGCATACAGTGATCTCGTGTCTGAATGGTGCTGATCATGTGACTAATCAAGAACTGATCACTTGGCTATAATGCACTGATCACGTGACTGTGCATGCACTGATCATGTGGATGATCATACACTGATCACGTGTCTGAGCATACACTGATCACGTGACTGATCAATCACTGATCACGTGGCTATCATGCACTGATCACGTGACTGCACATGCACTGATCACGTAATTGTAGGCAATGATCACATGGCTATCATGCACTGATCCCGTGGCTGATCATGCACTGATCACGTGGCTGATCATGCACTGATCACGAAGCTGATCACACACTGCTCACGTGACTGTGAATGCACTGATCACGTGCCTGATCATGCACTTTTCACGTGACTGATCATGCACTGATCTCGTGACTGATCATGCACTGATCACATGGCTGATCATGCACTGATCACGTGGCTGATCATGCACCGATCACGTGGCTGATTATACACTAATCACGTGACTGTGCATGCACTGATCACATGACAGATCATGCACTGATCACGTGACTGCACATGCACTGATCACGTAATTGTAGGCAATGATCACGTGGCTATCATGCACTGTTCACGTGGCTGGTCATGCACTGCTCATATGACTGAGCAAACACTGAGCACTTAGCTACCATGCATTGATCACTTGGCTATCATACACTGAACACGTGGCTGATCATGCACTGCTCATGTGACTGAGCATGCACTGATCACTTAGCTACCATGCATTGATCACTTGGCTATCATGCACTGATCACGTGGCTGATCATGCACTGATTATGTGGCTGATCATGCACTGATCACGTAGCTATCATGCACTGATCATATGGATATCATGCACTGATCCCATGGTTGATCATGCACTGATCTCGAGACTGATCATGCACTGGTCACGTGGCTATTATGCACTGATCACCTGGCTGATCATACAGTGATCACGTGACTGATCATGCACTGATCACGTGCCTGATCATGCACTTATCACGTGACTGATCATGCACTGATCTGGTGACTGGTCATGCACTGATCACATGGCTGATCATGCACTGATCACGAAGCTGATCATACACTGATCACGTGACTGTGCATGCACTGATCACATGGCTGATCATGCACTGGTCAAGTGGCTGATCGTTCACTGATCACGTGGCTATCATGCACTGATCACGTGTCTATCATGCACTGATCACGTGACTGTGCATGAATTGAACACGAACTTGTTCATGCACTGTTTACGTGGCTATCATGCACTGATCACCTGGCTGATTATGCATTGATGACGTGACTGATTATGCACTGATTGCGTAGCTGTCATGCACTGATCACATGAGTGTGCATGCCATGATCACGTGACTGATCATGCACTGATCACGTTGTGTATCATGCACTGATCACATGACGGCGCATGAACTGATCACGTGGATATTATACACTGATCAAGTGACAGATCATGCACTAATCACGTGACTGATCATGCACTGATCACGTGGCTGTCATGCACTGATCACGTGACTGATCATACATTATTCACGTGGCTATCATGCACGATCACATGGCTGATCATGCACTGATCACGTGGCTGATCATGCACTGATCACGTGGCTGATCATTCACTGATCATGAAGCTGATCATACACTGATCACGTGACTGTGCATGCACTGATCACATGGCTGATCATGCACTGATCACGTGGCTGATCATGCGCTGATCACGTGGCTAATCATGCACTAATCACGTTGCTTACCATGCACTGATCAGGTGGCTATCATGCACTGATCACGTGGCTGATCATACACTGATCACGTGACTGCGCATGCACTGATCACCTGACAGATCTTTCACTGATCACGTGGCTATCATGCACTGATCACGTGTCTATCATGCACTGATCACGTGACTGCGCATGAATTGAACACGAACTTCTTCATGCACTGTTACGTGGCTATCATGCACTGATCACGTGGCTGATTATGCATTGATGACGTGACTATTATGCACTGATTGCGTAGCTGTCATGCACTGATCACATGACTGCGCATGCCATGATCACGTGGATATTATGCACTGATCAAGTGACAGGCCATGCACTGCTCACGTGACTGATCATGCACTGATCACGTGGCTGTCATGCACTGATCACGTGACTGATCATACACTATTCACGTTTCTATCAAGCACGATCACGTGGCTGATCATACACTGATCACGTGGCTGATCATGCACTGATCACGTGCCTGATCATGCACTGATCACGTGGCTGATCATGCACTGATCACGAAGCTGATCATACACTGGGCACGTGACTGTGAATGCACTGATCACATGGCTGATCATGCACTGCTCCCGTGTCTGATCATTCGCTGATCACGTGGCTGATTATGCACTGATTGCGTAGCTGTCATGCACTGATCACATGAGTTCGCATGCCATGATCACGTGACTGATCATGCACTGATCACTTGGCTATCATGCACTGATCACGTGGCTGATCATGAACTGATCACGTGACTTAGCATACAGTGATCTCGTGTCTGAATGGTGCTGATCATGTGACTAATCAAGAACTGATCACTTGGCTATAATGCACTGATCACGTGACTGTGCATGCACTGATCATTGGATGATCATACACCTATCACGTGGCTGAGCATACACTGATCACGTGACTGATCAATCACTGATCACGTGGCTATCATGCACTGATCACGTGACTGCACATGCACTGATCACGTAATTGTAGGCAATGATCACGTGGCTATCATGCACTGATCACGTGGCTGATCATGCACTGCTCATGTGACTGAGCATGCACTGATCACTTAGCTACCATGCATTGATCACTTGGCTATCATGCACTGAACACGTGGCTGATCATACACTGATCACGTGACTGCACATGCACTGATCACGTGGCTGATCATACAGAGATCAAGTGGCTGATCATGCACTGATCACATCGCTGATCATGCACAGATCTCGTAGCTCTCATGCACTGATCACATTGCTATCATGCACTGATCCCGTGGCTGATCATGCACTGATCACGTGGCTGATCATGCACTGATCACGAAGCTGATCATACACTGCTCACGTGACTGTGAATGCACTGATCACGTGCCTGATCATGCACTTTTCACGTGACTGATCATGCACTGATCTCGTGACTGATCATGCACTGATCACATGGCTGATCATGCACTGATCACGTGGCTGATCATGCACCGATCACGTGGCTGATTATACACTAATCACGTGACTGTGCATGCACTGATCACATGACAGATCATTCACTGATCACGTGGCTATCATGCACTGATCACGTGACTGCACATGCACTGATCACGTAATTGTAGGCAATGATCACGTGGCTATCATGCACTGTTCACGTGGCTGGTCATGCACTGCTCATGTGACTGAGCATGCACTGAGCACATAGCTACCATGCATTGATCACTTGGCTATCATACACTGAACACGTGGCTGATCATGCACTGCTCATGTGACTGAGCATGCACTGATCACTTAGCTACCATGCATTGATCACTTGGCTATCATGCACTGATCACGTGGCTGATCATGCACTGATTATGTGGCTGATCATGCACTGATCACGTAGCTATCATGCACTGATCACATGGATATCATGCACTGATCCCATGGCTGATCATGCACTGATCTCGAGACTGCTCATGCACTGGTCACGTGGCTATTATGCACTGATCACCTGGCTGATCATACAGTGATCACGTGACTGATCATGCACTGATCACGTGCCTGATCATGCACTTATCATGTGACTGATCATGCACTGATCTGGTGACTGGTCATGCACTGATCACATGGTTGATCATGCACTTATCACGAAGCTGATCATACACTGATCACATGACTGTGCATGCACTGATCACATGGCTGATCATGCACTGGTCACGTGGCTGATCATTCACTGATCACGTGGCTATCATGCACTGATCACGTGTCTATCATGCACTGATCACGTGGCTGATCATTCACTGATCATGAAGCTGATCATACACTGATCACGTGACTGTGCATGCACTGATCACGTGGCTGATCATGGGCTGATCACGTGGCTAATCATGCACTAATCACGTTGTTTACCATGCACTGATCAGGTGGCTATCATGCACTGATCACGTGGCTGATCATACACTGATCACGTGACTGCGCATGCACTGATCACCTGACAGATCTTTCACTGATCACGTGGCTATCATGCACTGATCACGTGTCTATCATGCACTGATCACGTGACTGGGCATGAATTGTACACGAACTTCTTCATGCACTGTTTACGTGGCTATCATGCACTGATCACGTGGCTGATTATGCATTGATGACGTGACTGATCATGCACTGATTGCGTAGCTGTCATGCACTGATCACATGACTGCGCATGCCATGATCACGTGGATATTATACACTGATCAAGTGACAGGCCATGCACTAATCACGTGACTGATCATGCACTGATCACGTGGCTGTCATGCACTGATCACGTGACTGATCATACACTATTCACGTGGCTATCAAGCACGATCACGTGGCTGATCATACACCGATCACGTGGCTGATCATGCACTGATCACGTGCCTGATCATGCACTGATCACGTGGCTGATCATGCACTGATCACGAAGCTGATCATACACTGGGCACGTGACTGTGAATGCACTGATCACATGGCTGATCATGCACTGCTCCCGTGTCTGATCATTCGCTGATCACGTGGCTGATTATGCACTGTTTGCGTAGCTGTCATGCACTGATCACATGAGTTCGCATGCCATGATCACGTGACTGATCATGCACTGATCACTTGGCTATCATGCACTGATCACGTGGCTGATCATACACTGATCACGTCGCTGATCATGAACTGATCACGTGACTTAGCATACAGTGATCTCGTGTCTGAATGGTGCTGATCATGTGACTAATCAAGAACTGATCACTTGGCTATAATGCACTGATCACGTGACTGTGCATGCACTGATCATGTGGATGATCATACACTGATCACGTGTCTGAGCACACACTGATCACGTGACTGATCAATCACTGATCACGTGGCTATCATGCACTGATCACGTGACTGCACATGCACTGATCACGTAATTGTAGGCAATGATCACATGGCTATCATGCACTGATCCCGTGGCTGATCATGCACTGATCACGTGGCTGATCATGCACTGATCACGAAGCTGATCACACACTGCTCACGTGACTGTGAATGCACTGATCACGTGCCTGATCATGCACTTTTCACGTGACTGATCATGCACTGATCTCGTGACTGATCATGCACTGATCACATGGCTGATCATGCACTGATCACGTGGCTGATCATGCACCGATCACGTGGCTGATTATACACTAATCACGTGACTGTGCATGCACTGATCACATGACAGATCATGCACTGATCACGTGACTGCACATGCACTGATCACGTAATTGTAGGCAATGATCACGTGGCTATCATGCACTGTTCACGTGGCTGGTCATGCACTGCTCATATGACTGAGCAAACACTGAGCACTTAGCTACCATGCATTGATCACTTGGCTATCATACACTGAACACGTGGCTGATCATGCACTGCTCATGTGACTGAGCATGCACTGATCACTTAGCTACCATGCATTGATCACTTGGCTATCATGCACTGATCACGTGGCTGATCATGCACTGATTATGTGGCTGATCATGCACTGATCACGTAGCTATCATGCACTGATCATATGGATATCATTCACTGATCCCATGGTTGATCATGCACTGATCTCGAGACTGATCATGCACTGGTCACGTGGCTATTATGCACTGATCACCTGGCTGATCATACAGTGATCACGTGACTGATCATGCACTGATCACGTGCCTGATCATGCACTTATCACGTGACTGATCATGCACTGATCTGGTGACTGGTCATGCACTGATCACATGGCTGATCATGCACTGATCACGAAGCTGATCATACACTGATCACGTGACTGTGCATGCACTGATCACATGGCTGATCATGCACTGGTCAAGTGGCTGATCGTTCACTGATCACGTGGCTATCATGCACTGATCACGTGTCTATCATGCACTGATCACGTGACTGCGCATGAATTGAACACGAACTTGTTCATGCACTGTTTACGTGGCTATCATGCACTGATCACCTGGCTGATTATGCATTGATGACGTGACTGATTATGCACTGATTGCGTAGCTGTCATGCACTGATCACATGAGTGCGCATGCCATGATCACGTGACTGATCATGCACTGATCACGTTGTGTATCATGCACTGATCACATACGGCGCATGAACTGATCACGTGGATATTATACACGGATCAAGTGACAGATCATGCACTAATCACGTGACTGATCATGCACTGATCACGTGGCTGTCATGCACTGATCACGTGACTGATCATACATTATTCACGTGGCTATCATGCACGATCACATGGCTGATCATGCACTGATCACGTGGCTGATCATGCACTGATCACGTGGCTGATCATTCACTGATCATGAAGCTGATCATACACTGATCACGTGACTGTGCATGCACTGATCCCATGGCTGATCATGCACTGATCACGTGGCTGATCATGCGCTGATCACGTGGCTAATCATGCACTAATCACGTTGCTTACCATGCACTGATCAGGTGGCTATCATGCACTGATCACGTGGCTGATCATACACTGATCACGTGACTGCGCATGCACTGATCACCTGACAGATCTTTCACTGATCACGTGGCTATCATGCACTGATCACGTGTCTATCATGCACTGATCACGTGACTGCGCATGAATTGAACACGAACTTCTTCATGCACTGTTACGTGGCTATCATGCACTGATCACGTGGCTGATTATGCATTGATGACGTGACTGATTATGCACTGATTGCGTAGCTGTCATGCACTGATCACATGACTGCGCATGCCATGATCACGTGGATATTATGCACTGATCAAGTGACAGGCCATGCACTGCTCACGTGACTGATCATGCACTGATCACGTGGCTGTCATGCACTGATCACGTGACTGATCATACACTATTCACGTGGCTATCAAGCACGATCACGTGGCTGATCATACACTGATCACGTGGCTGATCTTGCACTGATCACGTGCCTGATCATGCACTGATCACGTGGCTGATCATGCACTGATCACGAAGCTGATCATACACTGGGCACGTGACTGTGAATGCACTGATCACTTGGCTATCATGCACTGGTCACGTGGCTGATCATGAACTGATCACGTGACTTAGCATACAGTGATCTCGTGTCTGAATGGTGCTGATCATGTGACTAATCAAGAACTGATCACTTGGCTATAATGCACTGATCACGTGACTGTGCATGCACTGATCATGTGGATGATCATACACCTATCACGTGGCTGAGCATACACTGATCACATGACTGATCAATCACTGATCACGTGGCTATCATGCACTGATCACGTGACTGCACATGCACTGATCACGTAATTGTAGGCAATGATCACGTGGCTATCATGCACTGATCACGTGGCTGATCATGCACTGCTCATGTGACTGAGCATGCAATGATCACTTAGCTACCATGCATTGATCACTTGGCTATCATGCACTGAACACGTGGCTGATCATACACTGATCACGTGACTGCACATGCACTGATCACGTGGCTGATCATACAGAGATCATGTGGCTGATCATGCACTGATCACATCGCTGATCATGCACAGATCTCGTAGCTCTCATGCACTGATCACATTGCTATCATGCACTGATCCCGTGGCTGATCATGCACTGATCACGTGGCTGATCATGCACTGATCACGAAGCTGATCATACACTGCTCACGTGACTGTGAATGCACTGATCACGTGCCTGATCATGCACTTTTCACGTGACTGATCATGCACTGATCTCGTGATTGATCATACACTATTCACGTGGCTATCAAGCACGATCACGTGGCTGATCATACACCGATCACGTGGCTGATCATGCACTGATCACGTGCCTGATCATGCACTGATCACGTGGCTGATCATGCACTGATCACGTGGCTGTCATGCACTGATCACGTGACTGATCATACATTATTCACGTGGCTATCAAGCACGATCACGTGGCTGATCATACACCGATCACGTGGCTGATCATGCACTGATCACGTGCCTGATCATGCACTGATCACGTGGCTGATCATGCACTGATCACGAAGCTGATCATACACTGGGCACGTGACTGTGCATGCACTGATCACATGGCTGATCATGCACTGGTCACTTGGCTGATCATACACTGAGCACGTGGCTGATCTTGTACTAATCTCGTGGCTGATCATACACTGATCACATGACTGATCATGCAGTGAACACGTGCCTGATCATGGACTTATCTTGTGACTCATCATGCACTGATCTCGTGACTGATCATGCACTGATAACATGGCTGATCATGCACTGATCTCGGGACTGATCAGGCACTGATGACGAATGTGATCATACACTGATCACGTGACTGAGCATTCACTGATCACTTGGCTGATCATGCACTGATCACGTGGCTGATCATACAATGATCACGTGACTGATTATGCACTGATAGCTTAGCTGTCATGCACTGATCACATGACTGCGCATGCCATGATCACATGATTGATCATGCACTGATCACGTTGCGTATCATGCACTGATCACATGACGGCGCATGAACTGATCACGTGGATATTATACACTGATCAAGTGACAGATCATGCATTAATCACGTGACTGATCATGCACTGATCACATGGCTATCATGCACTGATCACGTGACTGATCATGCACTGATCACGTGGCTATCATGCACTGATCATGTGACTACACATGCCCTGATCACGTAATTATAGGCAATGATCACGTGGCTATCATGCACTGATCACGTGGAGGATCATGCACTGCTCATGTGACTGAGCATGCACTTATCACTTAGCTATCATGCATTGATCACTTGGCTATCATGCACTGATCACGTGACTGATCATGCACTGATCACGTGGCTATCATGCACTGATCACGTGACTACACATGCCCTGATCACGTAATTGTAGGCAATGATCACGTGAATATCATGCACTGATCAAGTGGCTGATCATACACTGATCATGTGACTGATAATGCACTGATCACGTGCCTGATCATGCACTGATCACGTGCCTCATCATGCACTGATCAGGTGACTGATCATGTACTGATCACGTGGCTGATCATGCACTGATCACATGGCTATCATACACTGATCACGTGGCTGATCATACACTGGTCACGTGGCTGATCATGCACTGGGCACGTGACTGTGAATGCACAGATCACATGGCTGATCATGCACTGCTCCCGTGTCTGATCATTCGCTGATCACGTGGCTGATTATGCACTGTTTGCGTAGCTGTCATGCACTGATCACATGAGTTCGCATGCCATGATCACGTGACTGATCATGCACTGATCACTTGGCTATCATGCACTGATCACGTGGCTGATCATACACTGATCACGTCGCTGATCATGAACTGATCACGTGACTTAGCATACAGTGATCTCGTGTCTGAATGGTGCTGATCATGTGACTAATCAAGAACTGATCACTTGGCTATAATGCACTGATCACGTGACTGTGCATGCACTGATCATGTGGATGATCATACACTGATCACGTGTCTGAGCATACACTGATCACGTGACTGATCAATCACTGATCACGTGGCTATCATGCACTGATCACGTGACTGCACATGCACTGATCACGTAATTGTAGGCAATGATCACGTGGCTATCATGCACTGATCACGTGGCTGATCATGCACTGCTCATGTGACTGAGCATGCACTGATCACTTAGCTACCATGCATTGATCACTTGGCTATCATGCACTGAACACGTGGCTGATCATACACTGATCACGTGACTGCACATGCACTGATCACGTGGCTGATCATACAGAGATCATGTGGCTGATCATGCACTGATCACATCGCTGATCATGCACAGATCTCGTAGCTATCATGCACTGATCACATGGCTATCATGCACTGATCCCGTGGCTGATCATGCACTGATCACGTGGCTGATCATGCACTGATCACGAAGCTGATCATACACTGCTCACGTGACTGTGAATGCACTGATCACGTGCCTGATCATGCACTTTTCACGTGACTGATCATGCACTGATCTCGTGACTGATCATGCACTGATCACATGGCTGATCATGCACTGATCACGTGGCTGATCATGCACCGATCACGTGGATGATTATACACTAATCACGTGACTGTGCATGCACTGATCACATGACAGATCATGCACTGATCACGTGACTGCACATGCACTGATCACGTAATTGTAGGCAATGATCACGTGGCTATCATGCACTGTTCATGTGGCTGGTCATGCACTGCTCATGTGACTGAGCATGCACTGAGCACTTAGCTACCATGCATTGATCACTTGGCTATCATACACTGAACACGTGGCTGATCATGCACTGCTCATGTGACTGAGCATGCACTGATCACTTAGCTACCATGCATTGATCACTTGGCTATCATGCACTGATCACGTGGCTGATCATGCACTGATTATGTGGCTGATCATGCACTGATCACGTAGCTATCATGCACTGATCATATGGATATCATGCACTGATCCCATGGCTGATCATGCACTGATCTCGAGACTGATCATGCACTGGTCACGTGGCTATTATGCACTGATCACCTGGCTGATCATACAGTGATCACGTGACTGATCATGCACTGATCACGTGCCTGATCATGCACTTATCACGTGACTGATCATGCACTGATCTGGTGACTGGTCATGCACTGATCACATGGCTGATCATGCACTGATCACGAAGCTGATCATACACTGATCACGTGACTGTGCATGCACTGATCACATGGCTGATCATGCACTGGTCACGTGGCTGATCGTTCACTGATCACGTGGCTATCATGCACTGATCACGTGTCTATCATGCACTGATCACGTGACTGCGCATGAATTGAACACGAACTTGTTCATGCACTGTTTACGTGGCTATCATGCACTGATCACCTGGCTGATTATGCATTGATGACGTGACTGATTATGCACTGATTGCGTAGCTGTCATGCACTGATCACATGAGTGCGCATGCCATGATCACGTGACTGATCATGCACTGATCACGTTGTGTATCATGCACTGATCACATGACGGCGCATGAACTGATCACGTGGATATTATACACGGATCAAGTGACAGATCATGCACTAATCACGTGGCTGTCATGCACTGATCACGTGACTGATCATACATTATTCACGTGGCTATCATGCACGATCACATGGCTGATCATGCACTGATCACGTGGCTGATCATGCACTGATCACGTGGCTGATCATTCACTGATCATGAAGCTGATCATACACTGATCACGTGACTGTGCATGCACTGATCACATGGCTGATCATGCACTGATCACGTGGCTGATCATGCGCTGATCACGTGGCTAATCATGCACTAATCACGTTGCTTACCATGCACTGATCAGGTGGCTATCATGCACTGATCACGTGGCTGATCATACACTGATCACGTGACTGCGCATGCACTGATCACCTGACAGATCTTTCACTGATCACGTGGCTATCATGCACTGATCACGTGTCTATCATGCACTGATCACGTGACTGCGCATGAATTGAACACGAACTTCTTCATGCACTGTTACGTGGCTATCATGCACTGATCACGTGGCTGATTATGCATTGATGACATGACTGATTATGCACTGATTGCGTAGCTGTCATGCACTGATCACATGACTGCGCATGCCATGATCACGTGGATATTATACACTGATCAAGTGACAGGCCATGCACTACTCACGTGACTGATCATGCACTGATCACGTGGCTGTCATGCACTGATCACGTGACTGATCATACACTATTCACGTGGCTATCAAGCACGATCACGTGGCTGATCATACACTGATCACGTGGCTGATCATGCACTGATCACGTGCCTGATCATGCACTGATCACGTGGCTGATCATGCACTGATCACGAAGCTGATCATACACTGGGCACGTGACTGTGAATGCACTGATCACATGGCTGATCATGCACTGCTCCCGTGTCTGATCATTCGCTGATCACGTGGCTGATTATGCACTGATTGCGTAGCTGTCATGCACTGATCACATGAGTTCGCATGCCATGATCACGTGACTGATCATGCACTGATCACTTGGCTATCATGCACTGATCACGTGGCTGATCATACACTGATCACGTCGCTGATCATGAACTGATCACGTGACTTAGCATACAGTGATCTCGTGTCTGAATGGTGCTGATCATGTGACTAATCAAGAATTGATCACTTGGCTATAATGCACTGATCACGTGACTGTGCATGCACTGATCATGTGGTTGATCATACACTTATCACGTGTCTGAGCATACACTGATCACGTGACTGATCAATCACTGATCACGTGGCTATCATGCACTGATCACGTGACTGCACATGCACTGATCACGTAATTGTAGGCAATGATCACGTGGCTATCATGCACTGATCACGTGGCTGATCATGCACTGCTCATGTGACTGAGCATGCACTGATCACTTAGCTACCATGCATTGATCACTTGGCTATCATGCACTGAACACGTGGCTGATCATACACTGATCACGTGACTGCACATGCACTGATCACGTGGCTGATCATACAGAGATCATGTGGCTGATCATGCACTGATCACATCGCTGATCATGCACAGATCTCGTAGCTATCATGCACTGATCACATGGCTATCATGCACTGATCCCGTGGCTGATCATGCACTTATCACGTGGCTGATCATGCACTGATCACGAAGCTGATCATACACTGCTCACGTGACTGTGAATGCACTGATCACGTGCCTGATCATGCACTTTTCACGTGACTGATCATGCACTGATCTCGTGACTGATCATGCACTGATCACATGGCTGATCATGCACTGATCACGTGGCTGATCATGCACCGATCACGTGGATGATTATACACTAATCACGTGACTGTGCATGCACTGATCACATGACAGATCATGCACTGATCACGTGACTGCACATGCACTGATCACGTAATTGTAGGCAATGATCACGTGGCTATCATGCACTGTTCATGTGGCTGGTCATGCACTGCTCATGTGACTGAGCATGCACTGAGCACTTAGCTACCATGCATTGATCACTTGGCTATCATACACTGAACACGTGGCTGATCATGCACTGCTCATGTGACTGAGCATGCACTGATCACTTAGCTACCATGCATTGATCACTTGGCTATCATGCACTGATCACGTGGCTGATCATGCACTGATTATGTGGCTGATCATGCACTGATCACGTAGCTATCATGCACTGATCATATGGATATCATGCACTGATCCCATGGCTGATCATGCACTGATCTCGAGACTGATCATGCACTGGTCACGTGGCTATTATGCACTGATCACCTGGCTGATCATACAGTGATCACGTGACTGATCATGCACTGATCACGTGCCTGATCATGCACTTATCACGTGACTGATCATGCACTGATCTGGTGACTGGTCATGCACTGATCACATGGCTGATCATGCACTGATCACGAAGCTGATCATACACTGATCACGTGACTGTGCATGCACTGATCACATGGCTGATCATGCACTGGTCACGTGGCTGATCGTTCACTGATCACGTGGCTATCATGCACTGATCACGTGTCTATCATGCACTGATCACGTGACTGCGCATGAATTGAACACGAACTTGTTCATGCACTGTTTACGTGGCTATCATGCACTGATCACCTGGCTGATTATGCATTGATGACGTGACTGATTATGCACTGATTGCGTAGCTGTCATGCACTGATCACATGAGTGCGCATGCCATGATCACGTGACTGATCATGCACTGATCACGTTGTGTATCATGCACTGATCACATGACGGTGCATGAACTGATCACGTGGATATTATACACTGATCAAGTGACAGATCATGCACTAATCACGTGACTGATCATGCACTGATCACGTGGCTGTCATGCACTGATCACGTGACTGATCATACATTATTCACGTGGCTATCATGCACGATCACATGGCTGATCATGCACTGATCACGTGGCTGATCATGCACTGATCACGTGGCTGATCATTCACTGATCATGAAGCTGATCATACACTGATCACGTGACTGTGCATGCACTGATCACATGGCTGATCATGCACTGATCACGTGGCTGATCATGCGCTGATCACGTGGCTAATCATGCACTAATCACGTTGCTTACCATGCACTGATCAGGTGGCTATCATGCACTGATCACGTGGCTGATCATACACTGATCACGTGACTGCGCATGCACTGATCACCTGACAGATCTTTCACTGATCACGTGGCTATCATGCACTGATCACGTGTCTATCATGCACTGATCACGTGACTGCGCATGAATTGAACACGAACTTCTTCATGCACTGTTACGTGGCTATCATGCACTGATCACGTGGCTGATTATGCATTGATGACGTGACTGATTATGCACTGATTGCGTAGCTGTCATGCACTGATCACATGACTGCGCATGCCATGATCACGTGGATATTATACACTGATCACGTGGCTGATCATGCACTGCTCCCGTGTCTGATCATTCGCTGATCACGTGGCTGATTATGCACTGATTGCGTAGCTGTCATGCACTGATCACATGAGTTCGCATGCCATGATCACGTGACTGATCATGCACTGATCACTTGGCTATAATGCACTGATCACGTGACTGTGCATGCACTGATCATGTGGATGATCATACACCTATCACGTGGCTGAGCATACACTGATCACGTGACTGATCAATCACTGATCACGTGGCTATCATGCACTGATCACGTGACTGCACATGCACTGATCACGTAATTGTAGGCAATGATCACGTGGCTATCATGCACTGATCACGTGGCTGATCATGCACTGCTCATGTGACTGAGCATGCACTGATCACTTAGCTACCATGCATTGATCACTTGGCTATCATGCACTGAACACGTGGCTGATCATACACTGATCACGTGACTGCACATGCACTGATCACGTGGCTGATCATACAGAGATCAAGTGGCTGATCATGCACTGATCACATCGCTGATCATGCACAGATCTCGTAGCTCTCATGCACTGATCACATTGCTATCATGCACTGATCCCGTGGCTGATCATGCACTGATCACGTGGCTGATCATGCACTGATCACGAAGCTGATCATACACTGCTCACGTGACTGTGAATGCACTGATCACGTGCCTGATCATGCACTTTTCACGTGACTGATCATGCACTGATCTCGTGACTGATCATGCACTGATCACATGGCTGATCATGCACTGATCACGTGGCTGATCATGCACCGATCACGTGGCTGATTATACACTAATCACGTGACTGTGCATGCACTGATCACATGACAGATCATTCACCGATCACGTGGCTATCATGCACTGATCACGTGACTGCACATGCACTGATCACGTAATTGTAGGCAATGATCACGTGGCTATCATGCACTGTTCACGTGGCTGGTCATGCACTGCTCATGTGACTGAGCATGCACTGAGCACATAGCTACCATGCATTGATCACTTGGCTATCATACACTGAACACGTGGCTGATCATGCACTGCTCATGTGACTGAGCATGCACTGATCACTTAGCTACCATGCATTGATCACTTGGCTATCATGCACTGATCACGTGGCTGATCATGCACTGATTATGTGGCTGATCATGCACTGATCACGTAGCTATCATGCACTGATCACATGGATATCATGCACTGATCCCATGGCTGATCATGCACTGATCTCGAGACTGCTCATGCACTGGTCACGTGGCTATTATGCACTGATCACCTGGCTGATCATACAGTGATCACGTGACTGATCATGCACTGATCACGTGCCTGATCATGCACTTATCATGTGACTGATCATGCACTGATCTGGTGACTGGTCATGCACTGATCACATGGTTGATGATGCACTTATCACGAAGCTGATCATACACTGATCACATGACTGTGCATGCACTGATCACATGGCTGATCATGCACTGGACACGTGGCTGATCATTCACTGATCACGTGGCTATCATGCACTGATCACGTGTCTATCATGCACTGATCACGTGGCTGATCATTCACTGATCATGAAGCTGATCATACACTGATCACGTGACTGTGCATGCACTGATCACATGGCTGATCATGCACTGATCACGTGGCTGATCATGGGCTGATCACGTGGCTAATCATGCACTAATCACGTTGCTTACCATGCACTGATCAGGTGGCTATCATGCACTGATCACGTGGCTGATCATACACTGATCACGTGACTGCGCATGCACTGATCACCTGACAGATCTTTCACTGATCACGTGGCTATCATGCACTGATCACGTGTCTATCATGCACTGATCACGTGACTGGGCATGAATTGTACACGAACTTCTTCATGCACTGTTTACGTGGCTATCATGCACTGATCACGTGGCTGATTATGCATTGATGATGTGACTGATTATGCACTGATTGCGTAGCTGTCATGCACTGATCACATGACTGCGCATGCCATGGTCACGTGGATATTATACACTGATCAAGTGACAGGCCATGCACTAATCACGTGACTGATCATGCACTGATCATGTGGCTGTCATGCACTGATCACGTGACTGATCATACACTATTCACGTGGCTATCAAGCACGATCACGTGGCTGATCATACACCGATCACGTGGCTGATCATGCACTGATCACGTGCCTGATCATGCACTGATCACGTGGCTGATCATGCACTGATCACGAAGCTGATCATACACTGGGCACGTGACTGTGCATGCACTGATCACGTGGCTGATCATGCACTGATCACTTGGCTGATCATACACTGAGCACGTGGCTGATCTTGTACTAATCTCGTGGCTGATCATACACTGATCACATGACTGATCATGCAGTGAACACGTGCCTGATCATGGACTTATCTTGTGACTCATCATGCACTGATACGTGACTGATCATGCACTGATAACATGGCTGATCATGCACTGATCTCGGGACTGATCAGGCACTGATGACGAATGTGATCATACACTGATCACGTGACTGAGCATTCACTGATCACTTGGCTGATCATGCACTGATCACGTGGCTGATCATACAATGATCACGTGACTGATTATGCACTGATAGCTTAGCTGTCATGCACTGATCACATGACTGCGCATGCCATGATCACATGATTGATCATGCACTGATCACGTTGCGTATCATGCACTGATCACATGCCGGCGCATGAACTGATCACGTGGATATTATACACTGATCAAGTGACAGATCATGCATTAATCACGTGACTGATCATGCACTGATCACATGGCTATCATGCACTGATCACGTGACTGATCATGCACTGATCACGTGGCTATCATGCACTGATCATGTGACTACACATGCCCTGATCACATAATTGTAGGCAATGATCACGTGGCTATCATGCACTGATCACGAGGAGGATCATGCACTGCTCATGTGACTGAGCATGCACTTATCACTTAGCTATCATGCATTGATCACTTGGCTATCATGCACTGATCACGTGACTGATCATGCACTGATCACGTGGCTATCATGCACTGATCACGTGACTACACATGCCCTGATCACGTAATTGTAGGCAATGATCACGTGAATATCATGCACTGATCAAGTGGCTGATCATACACTGATCATGTGACTGATAATGCACTGATCACGTGCCTGATCATGCACTTTTCACGTGACTGATCATGCACTGATCTCGTGACTGATCATGCACTGATCACATGGCTGATCATGCACTGATCACGTGGCTGATCATGCACCGATCACGTGGCTGATTATACACTAATCACGTGACTGTGCATGCACTGATCACATGACAGATCATTCACTGATCACGTGGCTATCATGCACTGATCACGTGACTGCACATGCACTGATCACGTAATTGTAGGCAATGATCACGTGGCTATCATGCACTGTTCACGTGGCTGGTCATGCACTGCTCATGTGACTGAGCATGCACTGAGCACATAGCTACCATGCATTGATCACTTGGCTATCATACACTGAACACGTGGCTGATCATGCACTGCTCATGTGACTGAGCATGCACTGATCACTTAGCTACCATGCATTGATCACTTGGCTATCATGCACTGATCACGTGGCTGATCATGCACTGATTATGTGGCTGATCATGCACTGATCACGTAGCTATCATGCACTGATCACATGGATATCATGCACTGATCCCATGGCTGATCATGCACTGATCTCGAGACTGCTCATGCACTGGTCACGTGGCTATTATGCACTGATCACCTGGCTGATCATACAGTGATCACGTGACTGATCATGCACTGATCACGTGCCTGATCATGCACTTATCATGTGACTGATCATGCACTGATCTGGTGACTGGTCATGCACTGATCACATGGTTGATCATGCACTTATCACGAAGCTGATCATACACTGATCACATGACTGTGCATGCACTGATCACATGGCTGATCATGCACTGGTCACGTGGCTGATCATTCACTGATCACGTGGCTATCATGCACTGATCACGTGTCTATCATGCACTGATCACGTGGCTGATCATTCACTGATCATGAAGCTGATCATACACTGATCACGTGACTGTGCATGCACTGATCACGTGGCTGATCATGGGCTGATCACGTGGCTAATCATGCACTAATCACGTTGTTTACCATGCACTGATCAGGTGGCTATCATGCACTGATCACGTGGCTGATCATACACTGATCACGTGACTGCGCATGCACTGATCACCTGACAGATCTTTCACTGATCACGTGGCTATCATGCACTGATCACGTGTCTATCATGCACTGATCACGTGACTGGGCATGAATTGTACACGAACTTCTTCATGCACTGTTTACGTGGCTATCATGCACTGATCACGTGGCTGATTATGCATTGATGACGTGACTGATCATGCACTGATTGCGTAGCTGTCATGCACTGATCACATGACTGCGCATGCCATGATCACGTGGATATTATACACTGATCAAGTGACAGGCCATGCACTAATCACGTGACTGATCATGCACTGATCACGTGGCTGTCATGCACTGATCACGTGACTGATCATACACTATTCACGTGGCTATCAAGCACGATCACGTGGCTGATCATACACCGATCACGTGGCTGATCATGCACTGATCACGTGCCTGATCATGCACTGATCACGTGGCTGATCATGCACTGATCACGAAGCTGATCATACACTGGGCACGTGACTGTGAATGCACTGATCACATGGCTGATCATGCACTGCTCCCGTGTCTGATCATTCGCTGATCACGTGGCTGATTATGCACTGTTTGCGTAGCTGTCATGCACTGATCACATGAGTTCGCATGCCATGATCACGTGACTGATCATGCACTGATCACTTGGCTATCATGCACTGATCACGTGGCTGATCATACACTGATCACGTCGCTGATCATGAACTGATCACGTGACTTAGCATACAGTGATCTCGTGTCTGAATGGTGCTGATCATGTGACTAATCAAGAACTGATCACTTGGCTATAATGCACTGATCACGTGACTGTGCATGCACTGATCATGTGGATGATCATACACTGATCACGTGTCTGAGCATACACTGATCACGTGACTGATCAATCACTGATCACGTGGCTATCATGCACTGATCACGTGACTGCACATGCACTGATCACGTAATTGTAGGCAATGATCACATGGCTATCATGCACTGATCCCGTGGCTGATCATGCACTGATCACGTGGCTGATCATGCACTGATCACGAAGCTGATCACACACTGCTCACGTGACTGTGAATGCACTGATCACGTGCCTGATCATGCACTTTTCACGTGACTGATCATGCACTGATCACATGGCTGATCATGCACTGATCACGTGGCTGATCATGCACCGATCACGTGGCTGATTATACACTAATCACGTGACTGTGCATGCACTGATCACATGACAGATCATGCACTGATCACGTGACTGCACATGCACTGATCACGTAATTGTAGGCAATGATCACGTGGCTATCATGCACTGTTCACGTGGCTGGTCATGCACTGCTCATATGACTGAGCAAACACTGAGCACTTAGCTACCATGCATTGATCACTTGGCTATCATACACTGAACACGTGGCTGATCATGCACTGCTCATGTGACTGAGCATGCACTGATCACTTAGCTACCATGCATTGATCACTTGGCTATCATGCACTGATCACGTGGCTGATCATGCACTGATTATGTGGCTGATCATGCACTGATCACGTAGCTATCATGCACTGATCATATGGATATCATGCACTGATCCCATGGTTGATCATGCACTGATCTCGAGACTGATCATGCACTGGTCACGTGGCTATTATGCACTGATCACCTGGCTGATCATACAGTGATCACGTGACTGATCATGCACTGATCACGTGCCTGATCATGCACTTATCACGTGACTGATCATGCACTGATCTGGTGACTGGTCATGCACTGATCACATGGCTGATCATGCACTGATCACGAAGCTGATCATACACTGATCACGTGACTGTGCATGCACTGATCACATGGCTGATCATGCACTGGTCAAGTGGCTGATCGTTCACTGATCACGTGGCTATCATGCACTGATCACGTGTCTATCATGCACTGATCACGTGACTGCGCATGAATTGAACACGAACTTGTTCATGCACTGTTTACGTGGCTATCATGCACTGATCACCTGGCTGATTATGCATTGATGACGTGACTGATTATGCACTGATTGCGTAGCTGTCATGCACTGATCACATGAGTGTGCATGCCATGATCACGTGACTGATCATGCACTGATCACGTTGTGTATCATGCACTGATCACATGACGGCGCATGAACTGATCACGTGGATATTATACACTGATCAAGTGACAGATCATGCACTAATCACGTGACTGATCATGCACTGATCACGTGGCTGTCATGCACTGATCACGTGACTGATCATACATTATTCACGTGGCTATCATGCACGATCACATGGCTGATCATGCACTGATCACGTGGCTGATCATGCACTGATCACGTGGCTGATCATTCACTGATCATGAAGCTGATCATACACTGATCACGTGACTGTGCATGCACTGATCACATGGCTGATCATGCACTGATCACGTGGCTGATCATGCGCTGATCACGTGGCTAATCATGCACTAATCACGTTGCTTACCATGCACTGATCAGGTGGCTATCATGCACTGATCACGTGGCTGATCATACACTGATCACGTGACTGCGCATGCACTGATCACCTGACAGATCTTTCACTGATCACGTGGCTATCATGCACTGATCACGTGTCTATCATGCACTGATCACGTGACTGCGCATGAATTGAACACGAACTTCTTCATGCACTGTTACGTGGCTATCATGCACTGATCACGTGGCTGATTATGCATTGATGACGTGACTATTATGCACTGATTGCGTAGCTGTCATGCACTGATCACATGACTGCGCATGCCATGATCACGTGGATATTATGCACTGATCAAGTGACAGGCCATGCACTGCTCACGTGACTGATCATGCACTGATCACGTGGCTGTCATGCACTGATCACGTGACTGATCATACACTATTCACGTTTCTATCAAGCACGATCACGTGGCTGATCATACACTGATCACGTGGCTGATCATGCACTGATCACGTGCCTGATCATGCACTGATCACGTGGCTGATCATGCACTGATCACGAAGCTGATCATACACTGGGCACGTGACTGTGAATGCACTGATCACATGGCTGATCATGCACTGCTCCCGTGTCTGATCATTCGCTGATCACGTGGCTGATTATGCACTGATTGCGTAGCTGTCATGCACTGATCACATGAGTTCGCATGCCATGATCACGTGACTGATCATGCACTGATCACTTGGCTATCATGCACTGATCACGTGGCTGATCATGAACTGATCACGTGACTTAGCATACAGTGATCTCGTGTCTGAATGGTGCTGATCATGTGACTAATCAAGAACTGATCACTTGGCTATAATGCACTGATCACGTGACTGTGCATGCACTGATCATTGGATGATCATACACCTATCACGTGGCTGAGCATACACTGATCACGTGACTGATCAATCACTGATCACGTGGCTATCATGCACTGATCACGTGACTGCACATGCACTGATCACGTAATTGTAGGCAATGATCACGTGGCTATCATGCACTGATCACGTGGCTGATCATGCACTGCTCATGTGACTGAGCATGCACTGATCACTTAGCTACCATGCATTGATCACTTGGCTATCATGCACTGAACACGTGGCTGATCATACACTGATCACGTGACTGCACATGCACTGATCACGTGGCTGATCATACAGAGATCAAGTGGCTGATCATGCACTGATCACATCGCTGATCATGCACAGATCTCGTAGCTCTCATGCACTGATCACATTGCTATCATGCACTGATCCCGTGGCTGATCATGCACTGATCACGTGGCTGATCATGCACTGATCACGAAGCTGATCATACACTGCTCACGTGACTGTGAATGCACTGATCACGTGCCTGATCATGCACTTTTCACGTGACTGATCATGCACTGATCTCGTGACTGATCATGCACTGATCACATGGCTGATCATGCACTGATCACGTGGCTGATCATGCACCGATCACGTGGCTGATTATACACTAATCACGTGACTGTGCATGCACTGATCACATGACAGATCATTCACTGATCACGTGGCTATCATGCACTGATCACGTGACTGCACATGCACTGATCACGTAATTGTAGGCAATGATCACGTGGCTATCATGCACTGTTCACGTGGCTGGTCATGCACTGCTCATGTGACTGAGCATGCACTGAGCACATAGCTACCATGCATTGATCACTTGGCTATCATACACTGAACACGTGGCTGATCATGCACTGCTCATGTGACTGAGCATGCACTGATCACTTAGCTACCATGCATTGATCACTTGGCTATCATGCACTGATCACGTGGCTGATCATGCACTGATTATGTGGCTGATCATGCACTGATCACGTAGCTATCATGCACTGATCACATGGATATCATGCACTGATCCCATGGCTGATCATGCACTGATCTCGAGACTGCTCATGCACTGGTCACGTGGCTATTATGCACTGATCACCTGGCTGATCATACAGTGATCACGTGACTGATCATGCACTGATCACGTGCCTGATCATGCACTTATCATGTGACTGATCATGCACTGATCTGGTGACTGGTCATGCACTGATCACATGGTTGATCATGCACTTATCACGAAGCTGATCATACACTGATCACATGACTGTGCATGCACTGATCACATGGCTGATCATGCACTGGTCACGTGGCTGATCATTCACTGATCACGTGGCTATCATGCACTGATCACGTGTCTATCATGCACTGATCACGTGGCTGATCATTCACTGATCATGAAGCTGATCATACACTGATCACGTGACTGTGCATGCACTGATCACGTGGCTGATCATGGGCTGATCACGTGGCTAATCATGCACTAATCACGTTGTTTACCATGCACTGATCAGGTGGCTATCATGCACTGATCACGTGGCTGATCATACACTGATCACGTGACTGCGCATGCACTGATCACCTGACAGATCTTTCACTGATCACGTGGCTATCATGCACTGATCACGTGTCTATCATGCACTGATCACGTGACTGGGCATGAATTGTACACGAACTTCTTCATGCACTGTTTACGTGGCTATCATGCACTGATCACGTGGCTGATTATGCATTGATGACGTGACTGATCATGCACTGATTGCGTAGCTGTCATGCACTGATCACATGACTGCGCATGCCATGAACACGTGGATATTATACACTGATCAAGTGACAGGCCATGCACTAATCACGTGACTGATCATGCACTGATCACGTGGCTGTCATGCACTGATCACGTGACTGATCATACACTATTCACGTGGCTATCAAGCACGATCACGTGGCTGATCATACACCGATCACGTGGCTGATCATGCACTGATCACGTGCCTGATCATGCACTGATCACGTGGCTGATCATGCACTGATCACGAAGCTGATCATACACTGGGCACGTGACTGTGAATGCACTGATCACATGGCTGATCATGCACTGCTCCCGTGTCTGATCATTCGCTGATCACGTGGCTGATTATGCACTGTTTGCGTAGCTGTCATGCACTGATCACATGAGTTCGCATGCCATGATCACGTGACTGATCATGCACTGATCACTTGGCTATCATGCACTGATCACGTGGCTGATCATACACTGATCACGTCGCTGATCATGAACTGATCACGTGACTTAGCATACAGTGATCTCGTGTCTGAATGGTGCTGATCATGTGACTAATCAAGAACTGATCACTTGGCTATAATGCACTGATCACGTGACTGTGCATGCACTGATCATGTGGATGATCATACACTGATCACGTGTCTGAGCATACACTGATCACGTGACTGATCAATCACTGATCACGTGGCTATCATGCACTGATCACGTGACTGCACATGCACTGATCACGTAATTGTAGGCAATGATCACATGGCTATCATGCACTGATCCCGTGGCTGATCATGCACTGATCACGTGGCTGATCATGCACTGATCACGAAGCTGATCACACACTGCTCACGTGACTGTGAATGCACTGATCACGTGCCTGATCATGCACTTTTCACGTGACTGATCATGCACTGATCTCGTGACTGATCATGCACTGATCACATGGCTGATCATGCACTGATCACGTGGCTGATCATGCACCGATCACGTGGCTGATTATACACTAATCACGTGACTGTGCATGCACTGATCACATGACAGATCATGCACTGATCACGTGACTGCACATGCACTGATCACGTAATTGTAGGCAATGATCACGTGGCTATCATGCACTGTTCACGTGGCTGGTCATGCACTGCTCATATGACTGAGCAAACACTGAGCACTTAGCTACCATGCATTGATCACTTGGCTATCATACACTGAACACGTGGCTGATCATGCACTGCTCATGTGACTGAGCATGCACTGATCACTTAGCTACCATGCATTGATCACTTGGCTATCATGCACTGATCACGTGGCTGATCATGCACTGATTATGTGGCTGATCATGCACTGATCACGTAGCTATCATGCACTGATCATATGGATATCATGCACTGATCCCATGGTTGATCATGCACTGATCTCGAGACTGATCATGCACTGGTCACGTGGCTATTATGCACTGATCACCTGGCTGATCATACAGTGATCACGTGACTGATCATGCACTGATCACGTGCCTGATCATGCACTTATCACGTGACTGATCATGCACTGATCTGGTGACTGGTCATGCACTGATCACATGGCTGATCATGCACTGATCACGAAGCTGATCATACACTGATCACGTGACTGTGCATGCACTGATCACATGGCTGATCATGCACTGGTCAAGTGGCTGATCGTTCACTGATCACGTGGCTATCATGCACTGATCACGTGTCTATCATGCACTGATCACGTGACTGCGCATGAATTGAACACGAACTTGTTCATGCACTGTTTACGTGGCTATCATGCACTGATCACCTGGCTGATTATGCATTGATGACGTGACTGATTATGCACTGATTGCGTAGCTGTCATGCACTGATCACATGAGTGCGCATGCCATGATCACGTGACTGATCATGCACTGATCACGTTGTGTATCATGCACTGATCACATGACGGCGCATGAACTGATCACGTGGATATTATACACGGATCAAGTGACAGATCATGCACTAATCACGTGACTGATCATGCACTGATCACGTGGCTGTCATGCACTGATCACGTGACTGATCATACATTATTCACGTGGCTATCATGCACGATCACATGGCTGATCATGCACTGATCACGTGGCTGATCATGCACTGATCACGTGGCTGATCATTCACTGATCATGAAGCTGATCATACACTGATCACGTGACTGTGCATGCACTGATCCCATGGCTGATCATGCACTGATCACGTGGCTGATCATGCGCTGATCACGTGGCTAATCATGCACTAATCACGTTGCTTACCATGCACTGATCAGGTGGCTATCATGCACTGATCACGTGGCTGATCATACACTGATCACGTGACTGCGCATGCACTGATCACCTGACAGATCTTTCACTGATCACGTGGCTATCATGCACTGATCACGTGTCTATCATGCACTGATCACGTGACTGCGCATGAATTGAACACGAACTTCTTCATGCACTGTTACGTGGCTATCATGCACTGATCACGTGGCTGATTATGCATTGATGACGTGACTGATTATGCACTGATTGCGTAGCTGTCATGCACTGATCACATGACTGCGCATGCCATGATCACGGATATTATGCACTGATCAAGTGACAGGCCATGCACTGCTCACGTGACTGATCATGCACTGATCACGTGGCTGTCATGCACTGATCACGTGACTGATCATACACTATTCACGTGGCTATCAAGCACGATCACGTGGCTGATCATACACTGATCACGTGGCTGATCTTGCACTGATCACGTGCCTGATCATGCACTGATCACGTGGCTGATCATGCACTGATCACGAAGCTGATCATACACTGGGCACGTGACTGTGAATGCACTGATCACTTGGCTATCATGCACTGGTCACGTGGCTGATCATGAACTGATCACGTGACTTAGCATACAGTGATCTCGTGTCTGAATGGTGCTGATCATGTGACTAATCAAGAACTGATCACTTGGCTATAATGCACTGATCACGTGACTGTGCATGCACTGATCATGTGGATGATCATACACCTATCACGTGGCTGAGCATACACTGATCACATGACTGATCAATCACTGATCACGTGGCTATCATGCACTGATCACGTGACTGCACATGCACTGATCACGTAATTGTAGGCAATGATCACGTGGCTATCATGCACTGATCACGTGGCTGATCATGCACTGCTCATGTGACTGAGCATGCAATGATCACTTAGCTACCATGCATTGATCACTTGGCTATCATGCACTGAACACGTGGCTGATCATACACTGATCACGTGACTGCACATGCACTGATCACGTGGCTGATCATACAGAGATCATGTGGCTGATCATGCACTGATCACATCGCTGATCATGCACAGATCTCGTAGCTCTCATGCACTGATCACATTGCTATCATGCACTGATCCCGTGGCTGATCATGCACTGATCACGTGGCTGATCATGCACTGATCACGAAGCTGATCATACACTGCTCCGGACTGTGAATGCACTGATCACGTGCCTGATCATGCACTTTTCACGTGACTGATCATGCACTGATCTCGTGATTGATCATACACTATTCACGTGCATCACGATCACGTGGCTGATCATACACCGATCACGTGGCTGATCATGCACTGATCACGTGCCTGATCATGCACTGATCACGTGGCTGATCATGCATGATCACGTGGCTGTCATGCACTGATCACGGACTGATCATACATTATTCACGTGGCTATCAAGCACGATCACGTGGCTGATCATACACGATCACGTGGCTGATCATGCACTGATCACGTGCCTGATCATGCACTGATCACGGCTGATCATGCACTGATCACAAGCTGATCATACACTGGGCACGTGACTGTGCATGCACTGATCACATGGCTGATCATGCACTGGTCACTTGGCTGATCATACACTGAGCACGTGGCTGATCTTGTACTAATCTCGTGGCTGATCATACACTGATCACATGACTGATCATGCAGTGAACACGTGCCTGATCATGGACTTATCTGTGACTCATCATGCACTGATCTCGTGACTGATCATGCACTGATAACATGGCTGATCATGCACTGATCTCGGACTGATCAGGCACTGATGACGAATGTGATCATACACTGATCACGTGACTGAGCATTCACTGATCACTTGGCTGATCATGCACTGATCACGTGGCTGATCATACAATGATCACGTGACTGATTATGCACTGATAGCTTAGCTGTCATGCACTGATCACATGACTGCGCATGCCATGATCACATGATTGATCATGCACTGATCACGTTGCGTATCATGCACTGATCACATGACGCATGAACTGATCACGTGGATATTATACACTGATCAAGTGACAGATCATGCATTAATCACGTGACTGATCATGCACTGATCACATGGCTATCATGCACTGATCACGTGACTGATCATGCACTGATCACGTGGCTATCATGCACTGATCATGTGACTACACATGCCCTGATCACGTAATTATAGGCAATGATCACGTGGCTATCATGCACTGATCACGTGGAGGATCATGCACTGCTCATGTGACTGAGCATGCACTTATCACTTAGCTATCATGCATTGATCACTTGGCTATCATGCACTGATCACGTGACTGATCATGCACTGATCACGTGGCTATCATGCACTGATCACGTGACTACACATGCCCTGATCACGTAATTGTAGGCAATGATCACGTGAATATCATGCACTGATCAAGTGGCTGATCATACACTGATCATGTGACTGATAATGCACTGATCACGTCCTGATCATGCACTGATCACGTGCCTCATCATGCACTGATCAGGTGACTGATCATGTACTGATCACGGCTGATCATGCACTGATCACATGGCTATCATACACTGATCACGTGGCTGATCATACACTGGTCACGTGGCTGATCATGCACTGGGCACGTGACTGTGAATGCACAGATCACATGGCTGATCATGCACTGCTCCCGTGTCTGATCATTCGCTGATCACGTGGCTGATTATGCACTGTTTGCGTAGCTGTCATGCACTGATCACATGAGTTCGCATGCCATGATCACGTGACTGATCATGCACTGATCACTTGGCTATCATGCACTGATCACGTGGCTGATCATACACTGATCACGTCGCTGATCATGAACTGATCACGTGACTAGCATACAGTGATCTCGTGTCTGAATGGTGCTGATCATGTGACTAATCAAGAACTGATCACTTGGCTATATGCACTGATCACGTGACTGTGCATGCATGATCATGTGGATGATCATACACTGATCACGTGTCTGAGCATACACTGATCACGTGACTGATCAATCACTGATCACGTGGCTATCATGCACTGATCACGTGACTGCACATGCACTGATCACGTAATTGTAGGCAATGATCACGTGGCTATCATGCACTGATCGTGGCTGATCATGCACTGCTCATGTGACTGAGCATGCACTGATCACTTAGCTACCATGCATTGATCACTTGGCTATCATGCACTGAACACGTGGCTGATCATACACTGATCACGTGACTGCACATGCACTGATCACGTGGCTGATCATACAGAGATCATGTGGCTGATCATGCACTGATCACATCGCTGATCATGCACAGATCTCGTAGCTATCATGCACTGATCACATGGCTATCATGCACTGATCCCGTGGCTGATCATGCACTGATCACGTGGCTGATCATGCACTGATCACGGCTGATCATACACTGCTCACGTGACTGTGAATGCACTGATCACGTGCCTGATCATGCACTTTTCACGTGACTGATCATGCACTGATCTCTGACTGATCATGCACTGATCACATGGCTGATCATGCACTGATCACGTGGCTGATCATGCACCGATCACGTGGATGATTATACACTAATCACGTGACTGTGCATGCACTGATCACATGACAGATCATGCACTGATCACGTGACTGCACATGCACTGATCACGTAATTGTAGGCAATGATCACGTGGCTATCATGCACTGTTCATGTGGCTGGTCATGCACTGCTCATGTGACTGAGCATGCACTGAGCACTAGCTACCATGCATTGATCACTTGGCTATCATACACTGAACACGTGGCTGATCATGCACTGCTCATGTGACTGAGCATGCACTGATCACTTAGCTACCATGCATTGATCACTGGCTATCATGCACTGATCACGTGGCTGATCATGCACTGATTATGTGGCTGATCATGCACTGATCACGTAGCTATCATGCACTGATCATATGGATATCATGCACTGATCCCATGGCTGATCATGCACTGATCTCGAGACTGATCATGCTGGTCACGTGGCTATTATGCACTGATCACCTGGCTGATCATACAGTGATCACGTGACTGATCATGCACTGATCACGTGCCTGATCATGCACTTATCACGTGACTGATCATGCACTGATCTGGTGACTGGTCATGCACTGATCACATGGCTGATCATGCACGATCACGGCTGATCATACACTGATCACGTGACTGTGCATGCACTGATCACATGGCTGATCATGCACTGGTCACGTGGCTGATCGTTCACTGATCACGTGGCTATCATGCACTGATCACGTGTCTATCATGCACTGATCACGTGATGCGCAATGAACACGAACTTGTTCATGCACTGTTTACGTGGCTATCATGCACTGATCACCTGGCTGATTATGCATTGATGACGTGACTGATTATGCACTGATTGCGTAGCTGTCATGCACTGATCACATGAGTGCGCATGCCATGATCACGTGACTGATCATGCACTGATCACGTTGTGTATCATGCACTGATCACATGACGGCGCATGAACTGATCACGTGGATATTATACACGGATCAAGTGACAGATCATGCACTAATCACGTGGCTGTCATGCACTGATCACGTGACTGATCATACATTATTCACGTGGCTATCATGCACGATCACATGGCTGATCATGCTGATCACGGCTGATCATGCACTGATCACGTGGCTGATCATTCACTGATCATGAAGCTGATCATACACTGATCACGTGACTGTGCATGCACTGATCACATGGCTGATCATGCACTGATCACGTGGCTGATCATGCGCTGATCACGTGGCTAATCATGCACTAATCACGTTGCTTACCATGCACTGATCAGGTGGCTATCATGCACTGATCACGTGGCTGATCATACACTGATCACGGACTGCGCATGCACTGATCACCTGACAGATCTTTCACTGATCACGTGGCTATCATGCACTGATCACGTGTCTATCATGCACTGATCACGTGACTGCGCATGAATTGAACACGAACTTCTTCATGCACTGTTACGTGGCTATCATGCACTGATCACGTGGCTGATTATGCATTGATGACATGACTGATTATGCACTGATTGCGTAGCTGTCATGCACTGATCACATGACTGCGCATGCCATGATCACGTGGATATTATACACTGATCAAGTGACAGGCCATGCACTACTCACGTGACTGATCATGCATGATCACGTGGCTGTCATGCACTGATCACGTGACTGATCATACACTATTCACGTGGCTATCAAGCACGATCACGTGGCTGATCATACACTGATCACGTGGCTGATCATGCACTGATCACGTGCCTGATCATGCACTGATCACGTGGCTGATCATGCACTGATCACGAAGCTGATCATACACTGGGCACGTGACTGTGAATGCACTGATCACATGGCTGATCATGCACTGCTCCCGTGTCTGATCATTCGCTGATCACGTGGCTGATTATGCACTGATTGCGTAGCTGTCATGCACTGATCACATGAGTTCGCATGCCATGATCACGTGACTGATCATGCACTGATCACGTAGCTATCATGCACTGATCATATGGATATCATGCACTGATCCCATGGTTGATCATGCACTGATCTCGAGACTGATCATGCACTGGTCACGTGGCTATTATGCACTGATCACCTGGCTGATCATACAGTGATCACGTGACTGATCATGCACTGATCACGTGCCTGATCATGCACTTATCACGTGACTGATCATGCACTGATCTGGTGACTGGTCATGCACTGATCACATGGCTGATCATGCTGATCACAGCTGATCATACACTGATCACGTGACTGTGCATGCACTGATCACATGGCTGATCATGCACTGGTCACGTGGCTGATCGTTCACTGATCACGTGGCTATCATGCACTGATCACGTGTCTATCATGCACTGATCACGTGACTGCGCATGAATTGAACACGAACTTGTTCATGCACTGTTTACGTGGCTATCATGCACTGATCACCTGGCTGATTATGCATTGATGACGTGACTGATTATGCACTGATTGCGTAGCTGTCATGCACTGATCACATGAGTGCGCATGCCATGATCACGTGACTGATCATGCACTGATCACGTTGTTATCATGCACTGATCACATGACGGTGCATGAACTGATCACGTGGATATTATACACTGATCAAGTGACAGATCATGCACTAATCACGTGATGATCATGCACTGATCACGTGGCTGTCATGCACTGATCACGTGACTGATCATACATTATTCACGTGGCTATCATGCACGTCACATGGCTGATCATGCACTGATCCGTGGCTGATCATGCACTGATCACGTGGCTGATCATTCACTGATCATGAAGCTGATCATACACTGATCACGTGACTGTGCATGCACTGATCACATGGCTGATCATGCACTGATCACGTGGCTGATCATGCGCTGATCACGTGGCTAATCATGCACTAATCACGTTGCTTACCATGCACTGATCAGGTGGCTATCATGCACTGATCACGTGGCTGATCATACACTGATCACGTGACTGCGCATGCACTGATCACCTGACAGATCTTTCACTGATCACGTGGCTATCATGCACTGATCACGTTCTATCATGCACTGATCACGTGACTGCATGAATTGAACACGAACTTCTTCATGCACTGTTACGTGGCTATCATGCACTGATCACGTGGCTGATTATGCATTGATGACGTGACTGATTATGCACTGATTGCGTAGCTGTCATGCACTGATCACATGACTGCGCATGCCATGATCACGTGGATATTATACACTGATCACGTGGCTGATCATGCACTGCTCCCGTGTCTGATCATTCGCTGATCACGTGGCTGATTATGCACTGATTGCGTAGCTGCTGCACTGATCACATGAGTTCGCATGCCATGATCACGTGACTGATCATGCACTGATCACTTGGCTATAATGCACTGATCACGTGACTGTGCATGCACTGATCATGTGGATGATCATACACCTATCACGTGGCTGAGCATACACTGATCACGTGACTGATCAATCACTGATCACGTGGCTATCATGCACTGATCACGTGACTGCACATGCACTGATCACGTAATTGTAGGCAATGATCACGTGGCTATCATGCACTGATCACTGGCTGATCATGCACTGCTCATGTGACTGAGCATGCACTGATCACTTAGCTACCATGCATTGATCACTTGGCTATCATGCACTGAACACGTGGCTGATCATACACTGATCACGTGACTGCACATGCACTGATCACGTGGCTGATCATACAGAGATCAAGTGGCTGATCATGCACTGATCACATCGCTGATCATGCACAGATCTCGTAGCTCTCATGCACTGATCACATTGCTATCATGCACTGATCCCGTGGCTGATCATGCACTGATCACGTGGCTGATCATGCACTGATCACGAAGCTGATCATACACTGCTCACGTGACTGTGAATGCACTGATCACGTGCCTGATCATGCACTTTTCACGTGACTGATCATGCACTGATCCGTGACTGATCATGCACTGATCACATGGCTGATCATGCACTGATCACGTGGCTGATCATGCCGATCACGTGGCTGATTATACACTAATCACGTGACTGTGCATGCACTGATCACATGACAGATCATTCACCGATCACGTGGCTATCATGCACTGATCACGTGACTGCACATGCACTGATCACGTAATTGTAGGCACGATCACGTGGCATCATGCACTTTCACGTGGCTGGTCATGCACTGCTCATGTGACTGAGCATGCACTGAGCACATAGCTACCATGCATTGATCACTTGGCTATCATACACTGAACACGTGGCTGATCATGCACTGCTCATGTGACTGAGCATGCACTGATCACTAGCTACCATGCATTGATCATGGCTATCATGCACTGATCACGTGGCTGATCATGCACTGATTATGTGGCTGATCATGCACTGATCACGTAGCTATCATGCACTGATCACATGGATATCATGCACTGATCCCATGGCTGATCATGCACTGATCTCAGACTGCTCATGCACTGGTCACGTGGCTATTATGCACTGATCACCTGGCTGATCATACAGTGATCACGTGACTGATCATGCACTGATCACGTGCCTGATCATGCACTTATCATGTGACTGATCATGCACTGATCTGGTGACTGGTCATGCACTGATCACATGGTTGATGATGCACTTATCACAGCTGATCATACACTGATCACATGACTGTGCATGCACTGATCACATGGCTGATCATGCACTGGACACGTGGCTGATCATTCACTGATCACGTGGCTATCATGCACTGATCACGTGTCTATCATGCACTGATCACGGGCTGATCATTCACTGATCATGAAGCTGATCATACACTGATCACGTGACTGTGCATGCACTGATCACATGGCTGATCATGCACTGATCACGTGGCTGATCATGGGCTGATCACGTGGCTAATCATGCACTAATCACGTTTCTTACCATGCACTGATCAGGTGGCTATCATGCACTGATCACGTGCTGATCATACACTGATCACGTGACTGCGCATGCACTGATCACCTGACAGATCTTTCACTGATCACGTGGCTATCATGCACTGATCACGTGTCTATCATGCACTGATCACGTGACTGGGCATGAATTGTACACGAACTTCTTCATGCGCTGTTTACGTGGCTATCATGCACTGATCACGTGGCTGATTATGCATTGATGATGTGACTGATTATGCACTGATTGCGTAGCTGTCATGCACTGATCACATGACTGCGCATGCCATGATCACGTGGATATTATACACTGATCAAGTGACAGGCCATGCACTACTCACGTGACTGATCATGCACTGATCACGTGGCTGTCATGCACTGATCACGTGACTGATCATACACTATTCACGTGGCTATCAAGCACGATCACGTGGCTGATCATACACTGATCACGTGGCTGATCATGCACTGATCACGTGCCTGATCATGCACTGATCCGTGGCTGATCATGCACTGATCACGGCTGATCATACACTGGGCACGTGACTGTGAATGCACTGATCACATGGCTGATCATGCACTGCTCCGTGTCTGATCATTCGCTGATCACGTGGCTGATTATGCACTGATTGCGTAGCTGTCATGCACTGATCACATGAGTTCGCATGCCATGATCACGTGACTGATCATGCACTGATCATGGCTATCATGCACTGATCACGTGGCTGATCATACACTGATCACGTCGCTGATCATGAACTGATCACGTGACTTAGCATACAGTGATCTCGTGTCTGAATGGTGCTGATCATGTGACTAATCAAGAACTGATCACTTGGCTATAATGCACTGATCACGTGACTGTGCATGCACTGATCATGTGGATGATCATACACTGATCACGTGGCTGAGCATACACTGATCACGTGACTGATCAATCACTGATCACGTGGCTATCATGCACTGATCACGTGACTGCACATGCACTGATCACGTAATTGTAGGCAATGATCAGGCTATCATGCACTGATCACGTGGCTGATCATGCACTGCTCATGTGACTGAGCATGCACTGATCACTTAGCTACCATGCATTGATCACTTGGCTATCATGCACTGAACCGTGGCTGATCATACACTGATCACGTGACTGCACATGCACTGATCACGTGGCTGATCATACAGAGATCAAGTGGCTGATCATGCACTGATCACATCGCTGATCATGCACAGATCTCGTAGCTATCATGCACTGATCACATGGCTATCATGCACTGATCCGTGGCTGATCATGCACTGATCACGTGGCTGATCATGCACTGATCACGAAGCTGATCATACACTGCTCACGTGACTGTGAATGCACTGATCACGTGCCTGATCATGCACTTTTCACGTGACTGATCATGCACTGATCTCGTGACTGATCATGCACTGATCACATGGCTGATCATGCACTGATCCGTGGCTGATCATGCACGATCACGTGGCTGATTATACACTAATCACGTGACTGTGCATGCACTGATCACATGACAGATCATTCACTGATCACGTGGCTATCATGCACTGATCACGTGACTGCACATGCACTGATCACGTAATTGTAGGCAATGATCACGTGGCTATCATGCACTGTTCACGTGGCTGGTCATGCACTGCTCATGTGACTGAGCATGCACTGAGCACTTAGCTACCATGCATTGATCACTTGGCTATCATACACTGAACACGTGGCTGATCATGCACTGCTCATGTGACTGAGCATGCACTGATCACTTAGCTACCATGCATTGATCACTTGGCTATCATGCACTGATCACGTGGCTGATCATGCACTGATTATGTGGCTGATCATGCACTGATCACGTAGCTATCATGCACTGATCCCATGGCTGATCATGCACTGATCTCGAGACTGATCATGCACTGGTCACGTGGCTATTATGCACTGATCACCTGCTGATCATACAGTGATCACGTGACTGATCATGCACTGATCACGTGCCTGATCATGCACTTATCACGTGACTGATCATGCACTGATCTGGTGACTGGTCATGCACTGATCACATGGCTGATCATGCACTGATCACGAAGCTGATCATACACTGATCACGTGACTGTGCATGCACTGATCACATGGCTGATCATGCACTGGTCACGTGGCTGATCATTCACTGATCACGTGGCTATCATGCACTGATCACATGTCTATCATGCACTGATCAGTGACTGCGCATGAATTGAACACGAACTTGTTCATGCACTGTTTACGTGGCTATCATGCACTGATCACCTGGCTGATTATGCATTGATGACGTGACTGATTATGCACTGATTGCGTAGCTGTCATGCACTGATCACATAGTGCGCATGCCATGATCACGTGACTGATCATGCACTGATCACGTTGTGTATCATGCACTGATCACATGACGGCGCATGAACTGATCACGTGGATATTATACACTGACCAAGTGACAGATCATGCACTAATCACGGACTGATCATGCACTGATCACGTGGCTGTCATGCACTGATCACGTGACTGATGATACTTTATTCACGTGGCTATCATGCACGATCACATGGCTGATCATGCACTGATCACGTGGCTGATCATGCACTGATCACGTGGCTGATCATTCACTGATCATGAAGCTGATCATACACTGATCACGTGACTGTGCATGCACTGATCACATGGCTGATCATGCACTGATCACGTGGCTGATCATGCGCTGATCACTTGGCTAATCATGCACTAATCACGTTTCTTACCATGCACTGATCAGGTGGCTATCATGCACTGATCACGGGCTGATCATACACTGATCACGTGACTGCGCATGCACTGATCACCTGACAGATCTTTCACTGATCACGTGCATCATGCACTGATCACGTGTCTATCATGCACTGATCACGTGACTGGGCATGATTGTACACGAACTTCTTAATGCTGTTTACGTGGCTATCATGCACTGATCACGTGGCTGATTATGCATTGATGATGTGACTGATTATGCACTGATTGCGTAGCTGTCATGCACTGATCACATGACTGCGCATGCCATGATCACGTGGATATTATACACTGATCAAGTGACAGGCCATGCACTACTCACGTGACTGATCATGCACTGATCACGTGGCTGTCATGCACTGATCACGTGACTGATCATACACTATTCACGTGGCTATCAAGCACGATCACGTGGCTGATCATACACTGATCACGTGGCTGATCATGCACTGATCACGTGCCTGATCATGCACTGATCACGTGCTGATCATGCACTGATCACGAAGCTGATCATACACTGGGCACGTGACTGTGAATGCACTGATCACATGGCTGATCATGCACTGCTCCCGTGTCTGATCATTCGCTGATCACGTGGCTGATTATGCACTGATTGCGTAGCTGTCATGCACTGATCACATGAGTTCGCATGCCATGATCACGTGACTGATCATGCACTGATCACTTGGCTATCATGCACTGATCACGTGGCTGATCATACACTGATCACGTCGCTGATCATGAACTGATCACGTGACTTAGCATACAGTGATCTCGTGTCTGAATGGTGCTGATCATGTGACTAATCAAGAACTGATCACTGGCTATAATGCACTGATCACGTGACTGTGCATGCACTGATCATGTGGATGATCATACACTGATCACGTGGCTGAGCATACACTGATCACGTGACTGATCAATCACTGATCACGTGGCTATCATGCACTGATCACGTGACTGCACATGCACTGATCACGAATTGTAGGCAATGATCACGTGGCTATCATGCACTGATCACGTGGCTGATCATGCACTGCTCATGTGACTGAGCATGCACTGATCACTTAGCTACCATGCATTGATCACTTGGCTATCATGCACTGAACACGTGGCTGATCATACACTGATCACGTGACTGCACATGCACTGATCACGTGGCTGATCATACAGAGATCAAGTGGCTGATCATGCACTGATCACATCGCTGATCATGCACAGATCTCGTAGCTATCATGCACTGATCACATGGCTATCATGCACTGATCCGTGGCTGATCATGCACTGATCACGTGGCTGATCATGCACTGATCACGGCTGATCATACACTGCTCACGTGACTGTGAATGCACTGATCACGTGCCTGATCATGCACTTTTCACGTGACTGATCATGCACTGATCTCGTGACTGATCATGCACTGATCACATGGCTGATCATGCACTGATCACGTGGCTGATCATGCACGATCACGTGGCTGATTATACACTAATCACGTGACTGGCATGCACTGATCACATGACAGATCATTCACTGATCACGTGGCTATCATGCACTGATCACGTGACTGCACATGCACTGATCACGTAATTGTAGGCAATGATCACGTGGCTATCATGCACTGTTCACGTGGCTGGTCATGCACTGCTCATGTGACTGAGCATGCACTGAGCACTTAGCTACCATGCATTGATCACTTGGCTATCATACACTGAACACGTGGCTGATCATGCACTGCTCATGTGACTGAGCATGCACTGATCACTTAGCTACCATGCATTGATCACTTGGCTATCATGCACTGATCACGTGGCTGATCATGCACTGATTATGTGGCTGATCATGCACTGATCACGTAGCTATCATGCACTGATCCCATGGCTGATCATGCACTGATCTCGAGACTGATCATGCACTGGTCACGTGGCTATTATGCACTGATCACCTGGCTGATCATACAGTGATCACGTGACTGATCATGCACTGATCACGTGCCTGATCATGCACTTATCACGTGACTGATCATGCACTGATCTGGTGACTGGTCATGCACTGATCACATGGCTGATCATGCACTTATCAGGCTGATCATACACTGATCACGTGACTGTGCATGCACTGATCACATGGCTGATCATGCACTGGTCACGTGGCTGATCATTCACTGATCACGTGGCTATCATGCACTGATCACATGTCTATCATGCACTGATCACGTGACTCGCATGAATTGAACACGAACTTGTTCATGCACTGTTTACGTGGCTATCATGCACTGATCACCTGGCTGATTATGCATTGATGACGTGACTGATTATGCACTGATTGCGTAGCTGTCATGCACTGATCACATGAGTGCGCATGCCATGATCACGTGACTGATCATGCACTGATCACGTTGTGTATCATGCACTGATCACATGACGGCGCATGAACTGATCACGTGGATATTATACACTCACCAAGTGACAGATCATGCACTAATCACGTGACTGATCATGCACTGATCACGTGGCTGTCATGCACTGATCACGTGACTGATGATACTTTATTCAGTGGCTATCATGCACGATCACATGGCTGATCATGCACTGATCACGTGGCTGATCATGCACTGATCACGTGGCTGATCATTCACTGATCATGAAGCTGATCATACACTGATCACGTGACTGTGCATGCACTGATCACATGGCTGATCATGCACTGATCACGTGGCTGATCATCGCTGATCACGTGGCTAATCATGCACTAATCACGTTTCTTACCATGCACTGATCAGGTGGCTATCATGCACTGATCACGTGGCTGATCATACACTGATCACGTGACTGCGCATGCACTGATCACCTGACAGATCTTTCACTGATCACGTGGCTATCATGCACTGATCACGTGTCTATCATGCACTGATCACGTGACTGGGCATGAATTGTACACGAACTTCTTCATGCGCTGTTTACGTGGCTATCATGCACTGATCACGTGGCTGATTATGCATTGATGATGTGACTGATTATGCACTGATTGCGTAGCTGTCATGCACTGATCACATGACTGCGCATGCCATGATCACGTGGATATTATACACTGATCAAGTGACAGGCCATGCACTACTCACGTGACTGATCATGCACTGATCACGTGGCTGTCATGCACTGATCACGTGACTGATCATACACTATTCACGTGGCTATCAAGCACGATCCGTGGCTGATCATACACTGATCACGTGGCTGATCATGCACTGATCACGTGCCTGATCATGCACTGATCACGTGGCTGATCATGCACTGATCACGAAGCTGATCATACACTGGGCACGTGACTGTGAATGCACTGATCACATGGCTGATCATGCACTGCTCCCGTGTCTGATCATTCGCTGATCACGTGGCTGATTATGCACTGATTGCGTAGCTGTCATGCACTGATCACATGAGTTCGCATGCCATGATCACGTGACTGATCATGCACTGATCACTTGGCTATCATGCACTGATCACGTGGCTGATCATACACTGATCACGTCGCTGATCATGAACTGATCACGTGACTTAGCATACAGTGATCTCGTGTCTGAATGGTGCTGATCATGTGACTAATCAAGAACTGATCACTTGGCTATAATGCACTGATCACGTGACTGTGCATGCACTGATCATGTGGATGATCATACACTGATCACGTGGCTGAGCATACACTGATCACGTGACTGATCAATCACTGATCACGTGGCTATCATGCACTGATCACGTGACTGCACATGCACTGATCACGTAATTGTAGGCAATGATCACGTGGCTATCATGCACTGATCACGTGGCTGATCATGCACTGCTCATGTGACTGAGCATGCACTGATCACTTAGCTACCATGCATTGATCACTTGGCTATCATGCACTGAACACGTGGCTGATCATACACTGATCACGTGACTGCACATGCACTGATCACGTGGCTGATCATACAGAGATCAAGTGGCTGATCATGCACTGATCACATCGCTGATCATGCACAGATCTCGTAGCTATCATGCACTGATCACATGGCTATCATGCACTGATCCCGTGGCTGATCATGCACTGATCACGTGGCTGATCATGCACTGATCACGAAGCTGATCATACACTGCTCACGTGACTGTGAATGCACTGATCACGTGCCTGATCATGCACTTTTCACGTGACTGATCATGCACTGATCTCGTGACTGATCATGCACTGATCACATGGCTGATCATGCACTGATCACGTGGCTGATCATGCACCGATCACGTGGCTGATTATACACTAATCACGTGACTGTGCATGCACTGATCACATGACAGATCATTCACTGATCACGTGGCTATCATGCACTGATCACGTGACTGCACATGCACTGATCACGTAATTGTAGGCAATGATCACGTGGCTATCATGCACTGTTCACGTGGCTGGTCATGCACTGCTCATGTGACTGAGCATGCACTGAGCACTTAGCTACCATGCATTGATCACTTGGCTATCATACACTGAACACGTGGCTGATCATGCACTGCTCATGTGACTGAGCATGCACTGATCACTTAGCTACCATGCATTGATCACTTGGCTATCATGCACTGATCACGTGGCTGATCATGCACTGATTATGTGGCTGATCATGCACTGATCACGTAGCTATCATGCACTGATCCCATGGCTGATCATGCACTGATCTCGAGACTGATCATGCACTGGTCACGTGGCTATTATGCACTGATCACCTGGCTGATCATACAGTGATCACGTGACTGATCATGCACTGATCACGTGCCTGATCATGCACTTATCACGTGACTGATCATGCACTGATCTGGTGACTGGTCATGCACTGATCACATGGCTGATCATGCACTTATCACGAAGCTGATCATACACTGATCACGTGACTGTGCATGCACTGATCACATGGCTGATCATGCACTGGTCACGTGGCTGATCATTCACTGATCACGTGGCTATCATGCACTGATCACATGTCTATCATGCACTGATCACGTGACTGCGCATGAATTGAACACGAACTTGTTCATGCACTGTTTACGTGGCTATCATGCACTGATCACCTGGCTGATTATGCATTGATGACGTGACTGATTATGCACTGATTGCGTAGCTGTCATGCACTGATCACATGAGTGCGCATGCCATGATCACGTGACTGATCATGCACTGATCACGTTGTGTATCATGCACTGATCACATGACGGCGCATGAACTGATCACGTGGATATTATACACTCACCAAGTGACAGATCATGCACTAATCACGTGACTGATCATGCACTGATCACGTGGCTGTCATGCACTGATCACGTGACTGATGATACTTTATTCACGTGGCTATCATGCACGATCACATGGCTGATCATGCACTGATCACGTGGCTGATCATGCACTGATCACGTGGCTGATCATTCACTGATCATGAAGCTGATCATACACTGATCACGTGACTGTGCATGCACTGATCACATGGCTGATCATGCACTGATCACGTGGCTGATCATGCGCTGATCACGTGGCTAATCATGCACTAATCACGTTTCTTACCATGCACTGATCAGGTGGCTATCATGCACTGATCACGTGGCTGATCATACACTGATCACGTGACTGCGCATGCACTGATCACCTGACAGATCTTTCACTGATCACGTGGCTATCATGCACTGATCACGTGTCTATCATGCACTGATCACGTGACTGGGCATGAATTGTACACGAACTTCTTCATGCGCTGTTTACGTGGCTATCATGCACTGATCACGTGGCTGATTATGCATTGATGATGTGACTGATTATGCACTGATTGCGTAGCTGTCATGCACTGATCACATGACTGCGCATGCCATGATCACGTGGATATTATACACTGATCAAGTGACAGGCCATGCACTACTCACGTGACTGATCATGCACTGATCACGTGGCTGTCATGCACTGATCACGTGACTGATCATACACTATTCACGTGGCTATCAAGCACGATCACGTGGCTGATCATACACTGATCACGTGGCTGATCATGCACTGATCACGTGCCTGATCATGCACTGATCACGTGGCTGATCATGCACTGATCACGAAGCTGATCATACACTGGGCACGTGACTGTGAATGCACTGATCACATGGCTGATCATGCACTGCTCCCGTGTCTGATCATTCGCTGATCACGTGGCTGATTATGCACTGATTGCGTAGCTGTCATGCACTGATCACATGAGTTCGCATGCCATGATCACGTGACTGATCATGCACTGATCACTTGGCTATCATGCACTGATCACGTGGCTGATCATACACTGATCACGTCGCTGATCATGAACTGATCACGTGACTTAGCATACAGTGATCTCGTGTCTGAATGGTGCTGATCATGTGACTAATCAAGAACTGATCACTTGGCTATAATGCACTGATCACGTGACTGTGCATGCACTGATCACGTGGCTGAGCATACACTGATCACGTGACTGATCAATCACTGATCACGTGGCTATCATGCACTGATCACGTGACTGCACATGCACTGATCACGTAATTGTAGGCAATGATCACGTGGCTATCATGCACTGATCACGTGGCTGATCATGCACTGCTCATGTGACTGAGCATGCACTGATCACTTAGCTACCATGCATTGATCACTTGGCTATCATGCACTGAACACGTGGCTGATCATACACTGATCACGTGACTGCACATGCACTGATCACGTGGCTGATCATACAGAGATCAAGTGGCTGATCATGCACTGATCACATCGCTGATCATGCACAGATCTCGTAGCTATCATGCACTGATCACATGGCTATCATGCACTGATCCCGTGGCTGATCATGCACTGATCACGTGGCTGATCATGCACTGATCACGAAGCTGATCATACACTGCTCACGTGACTGTGAATGCACTGATCACGTGCCTGATCATGCACTTTTCACGTGACTGATCATGCACTGATCTCGTGACTGATCATGCACTGATCACATGGCTGATCATGCACTGATCACGTGGCTGATCATGCACCGATCACGTGGCTGATTATACACTAATCACGTGACTGTGCATGCACTGATCACATGACAGATCATTCACTGATCACGTGGCTATCATGCACTGATCACGTGACTGCACATGCACTGATCACGTAATTGTAGGCAATGATCACGTGGCTATCATGCACTGTTCACGTGGCTGGTCATGCACTGCTCATGTGACTGAGCATGCACTGAGCACTTAGCTACCATGCATTGATCACTTGGCTATCATACACTGAACACGTGGCTGATCATGCACTGCTCATGTGACTGAGCATGCACTGATCACTTAGCTACCATGCATTGATCACTTGGCTATCATGCACTGATCACGTGGCTGATCATGCACTGATTATGTGGCTGATCATGCACTGATCACGTAGCTATCATGCACTGATCCCATGGCTGATCATGCACTGATCTCGAGACTGATCATGCACTGGTCACGTGGCTATTATGCACTGATCACCTGGCTGATCATACAGTGATCACGTGACTGATCATGCACTGATCACGTGCCTGATCATGCACTTATCACGTGACTGATCATGCACTGATCTGGTGACTGGTCATGCACTGATCACATGGCTGATCATGCACTTATCACGAAGCTGATCATACACTGATCACGTGACTGTGCATGCACTGATCACATGGCTGATCATGCACTGGTCACGTGGCTGATCATTCACTGATCACGTGGCTATCATGCACTGATCACATGTCTATCATGCACTGATCACGTGACTGCGCATGAATTGAACACGAACTTGTTCATGCACTGTTTACGTGGCTATCATGCACTGATCACCTGGCTGATTATGCATTGATGACGTGACTGATTATGCACTGATTGCGTAGCTGTCATGCACTGATCACATGAGTGCGCATGCCATGATCACGTGACTGATCATGCACTGATCACGTTGTGTATCATGCACTGATCACATGACGGCGCATGAACTGATCACGTGGATATTATACACTCACCAAGTGACAGATCATGCACTAATCACGTGACTGATCATGCACTGATCACGTGGCTGTCATGCACTGATCACGTGACTGATGATACTTTATTCACGTGGCTATCATGCACGATCACATGGCTGATCATGCACTGATCACGTGGCTGATCATGCACTGATCACGTGGCTGATCATTCACTGATCATGAAGCTGATCATACACTGATCACGTGACTGTGCATGCACTGATCACATGGCTGATCATGCACTGATCACGTGGCTGATCATGCGCTGATCACGTGGCTAATCATGCACTAATCACGTTTCTTACCATGCACTGATCAGGTGGCTATCATGCACTGATCACGTGGCTGATCATACACTGATCACGTGACTGCGCATGCACTGATCACCTGACAGATCTTTCACTGATCACGTGGCTATCATGCACTGATCACGTGTCTATCATGCACTGATCACGTGACTGGGCATGAATTGTACACGAACTTCTTCATGCGCTGTTTACGTGGCTATCATGCACTGATCACGTGGCTGATTATGCATTGATGATGTGACTGATTATGCACTGATTGCGTAGCTGTCATGCACTGATCACATGACTGCGCATGCCATGATCACGTGGATATTATACACTGATCAAGTGACAGGCCATGCACTACTCACGTGACTGATCATGCACTGATCACGTGGCTGTCATGCACTGATCACGTGACTGATCATACACTATTCACGTGGCTATCAAGCACGATCACGTGGCTGATCATACACTGATCACGTGGCTGATCATGCACTGATCACGTGCCTGATCATGCACTGATCACGTGGCTGATCATGCACTGATCACGAAGCTGATCATACACTGGGCACGTGACTGTGAATGCACTGATCACATGGCTGATCATGCACTGCTCCCGTGTCTGATCATTCGCTGATCACGTGGCTGATTATGCACTGATTGCGTAGCTGTCATGCACTGATCACATGAGTTCGCATGCCATGATCACGTGACTGATCATGCACTGATCACTTGGCTATCATGCACTGATCACGTGGCTGATCATACACTGATCACGTCGCTGATCATGAACTGATCACGTGACTTAGCATACAGTGATCTCGTGTCTGAATGGTGCTGATCATGTGACTAATCAAGAACTGATCACTTGGCTATAATGCACTGATCACGTGACTGTGCATGCACTGATCATGTGGATGATCATACACTGATCACGTGACTGATCAATCACTGATCACGTGGCTATCATGCACTGATCACGTGACTGCACATGCACTGATCACGTAATTGTAGGCAATGATCACGTGGCTATCATGCACTGATCACGTGGCTGATCATGCACTGCTCATGTGACTGAGCATGCACTGATCACTTAGCTACCATGCATTGATCACTTGGCTATCATGCACTGAACACGTGGCTGATCATACACTGATCACGTGACTGCACATGCACTGATCACGTGGCTGATCATACAGAGATCAAGTGGCTGATCATGCACTGATCACATCGCTGATCATGCACAGATCTCGTAGCTCTCATGCACTGATCACATGGCTATCATGCACTGATCCCGTGGCTGATCATGCACTGATCACGTGGCTGATCATGCACTGATCACGAAGCTGATCATACACTGCTCACGTGACTGTGAATGCACTGATCACGTGCCTGATCATGCACTTTTCACGTGACTGATCATGCACTGATCTCGTGACTGATCATGCACTGATCACATGGCTGATCATGCACTGATCACGTGGCTGATCATGCACCGATCACGTGGCTGATTATACACTAATCACGTGACTGTGCATGCACTGATCACATGACAGATCATTCACTGATCACGTGGCTATCATGCACTGATCACGTGACTGCACATGCACTGATCACGTAATTGTAGGCAATGATCACGTGGCTATCATGCACTGTTCACGTGGCTGGTCATGCACTGCTCATGTGACTGAGCATGCACTGAGCACTTAGCTACCATGCATTGATCACTTGGCTATCATACACTGAACACGTGGCTGATCATGCACTGCTCATGTGACTGAGCATGCACTGATCACTTAGCTACCATGCATTGATCACTTGGCTATCATGCACTGATCACGTGGCTGATCATGCACTGATTATGTGGCTGATCATGCACTGATCACGTAGCTATCATGCACTGATCACATGGATATCATGCACTGATCCCATGGCTGATCATGCACTGATCTCGAGACTGATCATGCACTGGTCACGTGGCTATTATGCACTGATCACCTGGCTGATCATACAGTGATCACGTGACTGATCATGCACTGATCACGTGCCTGATCATGCACTTATCACGTGACTGATCATGCACTGATCTGGTGACTGGTCATGCACTGATCACATGGCTGATCATGCACTGATCACGAAGCTGATCATACACTGATCACGTGACTGTGCATGCACTGATCACATGGCTGATCATGCACTGGTCACGTGGCTATCATGCACTGATCACGTGACTGCACATGCACTGATCACGTAATTGTAGGCAATGATCACGTGGCTATCATGCACTGTTCACGTGGCTGATCATGCACTGCTCATGTGACTGAGCATGCACTGATCACTTAGCTACCATGCATTGATCACTTGGCTATCATGCACTGAACACGTGGCTGATCATACACTGATCACGTGACTGCACATGCACTGATCACGTGGCTGATCATACAGAGATCAAGTGGCTGATCATGCACTGATCACATCGCTGATCATGCACAGATCTCGTAGCTATCATGCACTGATCACATGGCTATCATGCACTGATCCCGTGGCTGATCATGCACTGATCACGTGGCTTATCATGCACTAATCAAGTTGCTTACCATGCACTGTTCAGGTTGCTGTCATGCACTGATTAAGTGGCTGATCATACACTAATTACGTGACTGCACATGCACTGATAACGTAGTTGCAGGTAATGATCACGTGAATATCATGCACTGATCAAGTGGGTGATCATGCACTGCTCATGTGACTGAGCATGCACTGATCACGTTGCTATCATGCTTTGATCACTTGGCTATCATGCACTGAACACGTGGCTAATCATACACTGATCATGTGACTGCACATGCACTGATCACGTGGCTGATCATACTGATCACATGACTGCGCATGCACTGATCACGTGACTGATCATGCACTGATCACGTGGCTATCATTCACTGATCACGTGTCTATCATGCATTGAACACGTGGCTGATTGTCAGGGACCAGCCCCGGCTGATCCAGGGTATTCGAAGGACAGACGGCGTAGGCGAAGATCAGGAAACAGTTGCTTAATTAAATGTTAATTAAGGATATAAAGAGTAATAGAATGAGGATAGCTCAGTGAAGAAATTCAGTGGAGAAAAGAGGCTGAAATAAGGATAGCTCAGTGAGGAAATTCAGTGGAGAAAAAAGGCTGAATAATTCAGCCAGAAGGTAAGAGAAAGAACGACATGGTGAGACGAAGTTTCGGTGAACAAGGCCCGCACTTTATTTTCCAAAGTAGTTTTTATACCTTAAGTTATGCATAGAGCATAATGGGGGAAGGGGTAGAGTCTTGCAGCAAACCAGGCTTTCTTCCTGCAAACTTATCATATGCAAAAGCTTAGGTGATTTGCATCATCTTCTGGCCCGGAGGCCTGTTAACATTTTAAGACCTTTTCTTCAGAAAACTTATGTTTCTCTAAAGGTGATTGGTCAGGAGCCACCCTCCAAAAGCATTAGATAAAGTTGCATTCCTACAGCGCAAAGGTGTGGTGGGCTATAACAAGAAAAAGAATTAACTCAAGGGTCCCAGGTTACAAACATTAAAGCTACTATTTACACCAATTATATTAATCAATACACTGCCAGGGACACAGCAGGTAAGGGATATGGAGACTTAGCAGCAAACATTGGCCCAACAAGTGAAAATCCCTTCACCAATACAATTTCTAATCAATCTTTTAACTACTCAAAAGAATCTGTGTTTAGACAGTTTAGAACATCTGCCTCTCACAGTTGGGAGGCTCTGAACAATCACATGTGGCCGGAAAAACCTATTCAGGCAGGCTAGAGGATTTCCAAAGGAGTTTGTAGGTTAAACACTGTCACACCCAGGAATTATTAACTGGAGCTGTAAGCTAACTTTTTTCAAAGAGGTAGTGGGGGACAGCCCCCCGTAAAGTCAGAGGTGTAGGTGAAAGCACAAAGCAGAAAGTAGGCAGACTCTGGTTTTGGGGGTAGATTGCTCGAGAATTTCACGGGAGACTCCTGAGGCTTGATCCCGTCTTTGCGTATGCCAAGCCTCCTTCCTCATGAACGTTGCCAGAGGCGGAGCTCGCTCCCCGCAGCTGATCATAAACTGATCACGTGACTGTGCATACACTAATCACATGGCTGCTCATGCACTGATCACGTGGCTGATCATGCACTGATCACGTGACTGATCATGCACTGATCTCCTGACTGGTCATGCACTGATCACATGGCTGATCATGCACTGATCACGAAGCTGATCATACACTGATCACGTGACTGTGCATGCACTGATCACATGGCTGATCATGCACTGATCACGTGGCTGATCATGCACTGATCACGTGGCTGATCATTCACTGATCATGAAGCTGATCATACACTGATCACGTGACTGTGCATGCACTGATCACATGTCGGAACATGCACTGATCACGTGGCTGATCATGCGCTGATCACGTGGCTAATCATGCACTAATCACGTTGCTTACCATGCACTGATCAGGTGGCTATCATGCACTGATCACGTGGCAGATCATACACTAATCACGTGACTGGGCATGCACTGATCACGTGACAGATCATTCACTGATCACGTGGCTATCATGCACTGATCACGTGTCTATCATGCACTGATCACGTGACTGCGCATGAATTGAACACGAACTTGTTCATGCACTGTTTACGTGGCTATCATGCACTGATCACCTGGCTGATTATGCATTGATGACGTGACTGATTATGCACTGATTGCGTAGCTGTCATGCACTGATCACATGAGTGCGCATGCCATGATCACGTGACTGATCATGCACTGATCACGTTGTGTATCATGCACTGATCACATGACGGCGCATGAACTGATCACGTGGATATTATACACTGATCAAGTGACAGATCATGCACTAATCACGTGACTGATCATGCACTGATCACGTGGCTGTCATGCACTGATCACGTGACTGATCATACATTATTCACGTGGCTATCATGCACGATCACATGGCTGATCATGCACTGATCACGTGGCTGATCATGTACTGATCACGTGGCTGATCATTCACTGATCATGAAGCTGATCATACACTGATCACGTGACGGTGCATGCACTGATCCCATGGCTGATCATGCACTGATCACGTGGCTGATTATGCATTGATGACGTGACTGATCTTGCACTGATCACGTTGTGTATCATGCACTGATCACATGACGGCGCATGAACTGATCACGTGGATATTTTACACTGACCAAGTGACAGATCATGCACTAATCACGTGACTGATCATGCACTGATCACGTGGCTGTCATGCACTGATCACGTGACTGATCATACACTATTCACGTGGCTATCAAGCACGATCACGTGGCTGATCATACACTGATCACGTGGCTGATCATGCACTGATCACGTGCCTGATCATGCACTGATCACGTGGCTGATCATGCACTGATCACGAAGCTGATCATACACTGGGCACGTGATTGTGAATGCACTGATCACATGGCTGATCATGCACTGCTCCCGTGTCTGATCATTCGCTGATCACGTGGCTGATTATGCACTGTTTGCGTAGCTGTCATGCACTGATCACATGAGTTCCCATGCCATGATCACGTGACTGATCATGCACTGATCACGTGGCTGATCATACACTGATCACGTCGCTGATCATGAACTGATCACGTGACTTAGCATACAGTGATCTCGTGTCTGAATCGTGCTGATCATGTGACTAATCAAGAACTGATCACTTGGCTATAATGCACTGATCACGTGACTGTGCATGCACTGATCATGTGGATGATCATACACTGATCACGTGGCTGAGCATACACTGATCACGTGACTGATCAATCACTGATCACGTGGCTATCATGCACTGATCACGTGACTGCACATGCACTGATCACGTAATTGTAGGCAATGATCACGTGGCTATCATGCACTGATCACGTGGCTGATCATGCACTGATCACGTGGCTGATCATGCACTGCTCATGTGACTGAGCATGCACTGATCACTTAGCTACCATGCATTGATCACTTGGCTATCATGCACTGAACACGTGGCTGATCATACACTGATCACGTGACTGCACATGCACTGATCACGTGGCTGATCATACAGAGATCATGTGGCTGATCATGCACTGATCACATCGCTGATCATGCACAGATCTCGTAGCTATCATGCACTGATCACATGGCTATCATGCACTGATCCCGTGGCTGATCATGCACTGATCACGTGGCTGATCATGCACTGATCACGAAGCTGATCATACACTGCTCACGTGACTGTGAATGCACTGATCACGTGCCTGATCATGCACTTTTCACGTGACTGATCATGCACTGATCTCGTGACTGATCATGCACTGATCACATGGCTGATCATGCACTGATCACGTGGCTGATCATGCACCGATCACGTGGCTGATTATACACTAATCACGTGACTGTGCATGCACTGATCACATGACAGATCATTCACTGATCACGTGGCTATCATGCACTGATCACGTGACTGCACATGCACTGATCACGTAATTGTAGGCAATGATCACGTGGCTATCATGCACTGTTCACGTGGCTGGTCATGCACTGCTCATGTGACTGAGCATGCACTGAGCACTTAGCTACCATGCATTGATCACTTGGCTATCATACACTGAACACGTGGCTGATCATGCACTGCTCATGTGACTGAGCATGCACTGATCACTTAGCTCCCATGCATTGATCACTTGGCTATCATGCACTGATCACGTGGCTGATCATGCACTGATTATGTGGCTGATCATGCACTGATCACGTAGCTATCATGCACTGATCATATGGATATCATGCACTGATCCCATGGCTGATCATGCACTGATCTCGAGACTGATCATGCACTGGTCACGTGGCTATTATGCACTGATCACCTGGCTGATCATACAGTGATCACGTGACTGATCATGCACTGATCACGTGCCTGATCATGCACTTATCACGTGACTGATCATGCACTGATCTGGTGACTGGTCATGCACTGATCCCGTGGCTGATCATGCACTGATCACGTGGCTGATCATGCACTGATCACGAAGCTGATCATACACTGCTCACGTGACTGTGAATGCACTGATCACGTGCCTGATCATGCACTTTTCACGTGACTGATCATGCACTGATCTCGTGACTGATCATGCACTGATCACATGGCTGATCATGCACTGATCACGTGGCTGATCATGCACCGATCACGTGGCTGATTATACACTAATCACGTGACTGTGCATGCACTGATCACATGACAGATCATTCACTGATCACGTGGCTATCATGCACTGATCACGTGACTGCACATGCACTGATCACGTAATTGTAGGCAATGATCACGTGGCTATCATGCACTGTTCACGTGGCTGGTCATGCACTGCTCATGTGACTGAGCATGCACTGAGCACTTAGCTACCATGCATTGATCACTTGGCTATCATACACTGAACACGTGGCTGATCATGCACTGCTCATGTGACTGAGCATGCACTGATCACTTAGCTCCCATGCATTGATCACTTGGCTATCATGCACTGATCACGTGGCTGATCATGCACTGATTATGTGGCTGATCATGCACTGATCACGTAGCTATCATGCACTGATCATATGGATATCATGCACTGATCCCATGGCTGATCATGCACTGATCTCGAGACTGATCATGCACTGGTCACGTGGCTATTATGCACTGATCACCTGGCTGATCATACAGTGATCACGTGACTGATCATGCACTGATCACGTGCCTGATCATGCACTTATCACGTGACTGATCATGCACTGATCTGGTGACTGGTCATGCACTGATCACATGGCTGATCATGCACTGATCACGAAGCTGATCATACACTGATCACGTGACTGTGCATGCACTGATCACATGGCTGATCATGCACTGGTCACGTGGCTGATCGTTCACTGATCACGTGGCTATCATGCACTGATCACGTGTCTATCATGCACTGATCACGTGACTGCGCATGAATTGAACACGAACTTGTTCATGCACTGTTTACGTGGCTATCATGCACTGATCACCTGGCTGATTATGCATTGATGACGTGACTGATTATGCACTGATTGCGTAGCTGTCATGCACTGATCACATGAGTGCGCATGCCATGATCACGTGACTGATCATGCACTGATCACGTTGTGTATCATGCACTGATCACATGACGGCGCATGAACTGATCACGTGGATATTATACACTGATCAAGTGACAGATCATGCACTAATCACGTGACTGAAAATGCACTGATCACGTGGCTGTCATGCACTGATCACGTGACTGATCATACATTATTCACGTGGCTATCATGCACGATCACATGGCTGATCATGCACTGATCACGTGGCTGATCATGCACTGATCACGTGGCTGATCATTCACTGATCATGAAGCTGATCATACACTGATCACGTGACTGTGCATGCACTGATCACATGGCTGATCATGCACTGATCACGTGGCTGATCATGCGCTGATCACGTGGCTAATCATGCACTAATCACGTGGCTTACCATGCACTGATCAGGTGGCTATCATGCACTGATCACATGGCTATCATGCACTGATCACGTGACTGATCATGCACTGATCACGTGGCTATCATGCACTGATCATGTGACTACACATGCCCTGATCACGTATTTGTAGGCAATGATCACGTGGCTATCATGCACTGATCACGTGGAGGATCATGCACTGCTCATGTGACTGAGCATGCACTTATCACTTAGCTATCATGCATTGATCACTTGGCTATCATGCACTGATCACGTGACTGATCATGCACTGATCACGTGGCTATCATGCACTGATCACGTGACTACACATGCCCTGATCACGTAATTGTAGGCAATGATCACGTGAATATCATGCACTGATCAAGTGGCTGATCATACACTGATCATGTGACTGATCATGCACTGATCACGTGCCTGATCATGCACTGATCACGTGCCTCATCATGCACTGATCAGGTGACTGATCATGTACTGATCACGTGGCTGATCATGCACTGATCACATGGCTATCATACACTGATCACGTGGCTGATCATACACTGGTCACGTGGCTGATCATGCACTAATCACGTTGTGGATCATGCACTGATCATGTGGCTGATAATACAGTGATCATGTGGCTGCTCATGCACTGATCACGTGGATGATCATACATTGATCTCATGACTGATCATGCACTCATCACGAGCCTGACCATGCACTGATCACGTTGCTGATCATGCACTGATCATGAAGCTGATCATACACTGATCACATGACTGTGCATGCACTGATCACCTGTCTCATACTGCACTGATCACGTGGCTGATCATACACTGATCACGAGGCTGATCATGCAGTAATCACGGTGGGGATTATGCACTCGTCACCTGGCTGATCATTCACTGATCATGTGGCTGATCATGCACTGATCACGTGTTTGATCGTACACTGATCACGTGGCTTATCATGCACTAATCAAGTTGCTTACCATGCACTGTTCAGGTTGCTGTCATGCACTGATTAAGTGGCTGATCATACACTAATCACGTGACTGCACATGCACTGATAACGTAGTTGCAGGTAATGATCACGTGAATATCATGCACTGATCAAGTGGGTGATCATGCACTGCTCATGTGACTGAGCATGCACTGATCACGTTGCTATCATGCTTTGATCACTTGGCTATCATGCACTGAACACGTGGCTAATCATACACTGATCATGTGACTGCACATGCACTGATCACGTGGCTGATCATACTGATCACATGACTGCGCATGCACTGATCACGTGACTGATCATGCACTGATCACGTGGCTATCATTCACTGATCACGTGTCTATCATGCATTGAACACGTGGCTGATTGTCAGGGACCAGCCCCGGCTGATCCAGGGTATTCGAAGGACAGACGGCGTAGGCGAAGATCAGGAAACAGTTGCTTAATTAAATGTTAATTAAGGATATAAAGAGTAATAGAATGAGGATAGCTCAGTGAAGAAATTCAGTGGAGAAAAGAGGCTGAAATAAGGATAGCTCAGTGAGGAAATTCAGTGGAGAAAAAAGGCTGAATAATTCAGCCAGAAGGTAAGAGAAAGAACGACATGGTGAGACCAAGTTTCGGTGAACAAGGCCCGCACTTTATTTTCCAAAGTAGTTTTTATACCTTAAGTTATGCATAGAGCATAATGGGGGAAGGGGTAGAGTCTTGCAGCAAACCAGGCTTTCTTCCTGCAAACTTATCATATGCAAAAGCTTAGGTGATTTGCACCATCTTCTGGCCGGAGGCCTGTTAACATTTTAAGACCTTTTCTTCAGAAAACTTATGTTTCTCTAAAGGTGATTGGTCAGGAGCCACCCTCCAAAAGCATTAGATAAAGTTGCATTCCTACAGTGCAAAGGTGTGGTGGGCTATAACAAGAAAAAGAATTAACTCAAGGGTCCCAGGTTACAAACATTAAAGCTACTATTTACACCAATTATATTAATCAATACACTGCCAGGGACACAGCAGGTAAGGGATATGGAGACTTAGCAGCAAACATTGGCCCAACAAGTGAAAATCCCTTCACCAATACAATTTCTAATCAATCTTTTAACTACTCAAAAGAATCTGTGTTTAGACAGTTTAGAACATCTGCCTCTCACAGTTGGGAGGCTCTGAACAATCACATGTGGCCGGAAAAACCTATTCAGGCAGGCTAGAGGATTTCCAAAGGAGTTTGTAGGTTAAACACTGTCACACCCAGGAATTATTAACTGGAGCTGTAAGCTAACTTTTTCAAAGAGGTAGTGGGGGACAGCCCCCCGTAAAGTCAGAGGTGTAGGTGAAAGCACAAAGCAGAAAGTAGGCAGACTCTGGTTTTGGGGGTAGATTGCTCGAGAATTTCACGGGAGACTCCTGAGGCTTGATCCCGTCTTTGCGTATGCCAAGCCTCCTTCCTCATGACCGTTGCCAGAGGCGGAGCTCGCTCCCCGCAGCTGATCATAAACTGATCACGTGACTGTGCATACACTAATCACATGGCTGCTCATGCACTGATCACGTGGCTGATCATGCACTGATCACGTGACTGATCATGCACTGATCTCCTGACTGGTCATGCACTGATCACATGGCTGATCATGCACTGATCACGAAGCTGATCATACACTGATCACGTGACTGTGCATGCACTGATCACATGGCTGATCATGCACTGATCACGTGGCTGATCATGCACTGATCACGTGGCTGATCATTCACTGATCATGAAGCTGATCATACACTGATCACGTGACTGTGCATGCACTGATCACATGTCGGAACATGCACTGATCACGTGGCTGATCATGCGCTGATCACGTGGCTAATCATGCACTAATCACGTTGCTTACCATGCACTGATCAGGTGGCTATCATGCACTGATCACGTGGCAGATCATACACTAATCACGTGACTGGGCATGCACTGATCACGTGACAGATCATTCACTGATCACGTGGCTATCATGCACTGATCACGTGTCTGTCATGCACTGATCACGTGACTGCGCATGAATTGAACACGAACTTGTTCATGCACTGTTTACGTGGCTATCATGCACTGATCACGTGGCTGATTATGCATTGATGAAGTGACTGATTATGCACTGATTGCGTAGCTCTCATGCACTGATCACATGAGTGCGCATGCCATGATCACGTGACTGATCATGCACTGATCACGTTGTGTATCATGCACTGATCACATGACGGCGCATGAACTGATCACGTGGATATTATACGCTGATCAAGTGACAGATCATGCACTAATCACGTGACTGATCATGCACTGATCACGTGGCTGTCATGCACTGATCACGTGACTGATCATACATTATTCACGTGGCTATCATGCACGATCACATGGCTGATCATGCACTGATCACGTGGCTGATCATGCACTGATCACGTGGCTGATCATTCACTGATCATGAAGCTGATCATACACTGATCACGTGACGGTGCATGCACTGATCCCATGGCTGATCATGCACTGATCACGTGGCTGATTATGCATTGATGACGTGACTGATCATGCACTGATGACGTTGTGTATCATGCACTGATCACATGATGGCGCATGAACTGATCACGTGGATATTATACACTGACCAAGTGACAGATCATGCACGAATCACGTGACTGATCATGCACTGATCACGTTGTGTATCATGCACTGATCACATGACTGCGCATGCCATGATCACGTGGATATTATACACTGATCAAGTGACAGGCCATGCACTAATCACGTGACTGATCATGCACTGATCACGTGGCTGTCATGCACTGATCACGTGACTGATCATACACTATTCACGTGGCTATCAAGCACGATCACGTGGCTGATCATACACTGATCACGTGGCTGATCATGCACTGATCACGTGCCTGATCATGCACTGATCACGTGGCTGATCATGCACTGATCACGAAGCTGATCATACACTGGGCACGTGACTGTGAATGCACTGATCACATGGCTGATCATGCACTGCTCCCGTGTCTGATCATTCGCTGATCACGTGGCTGATTATGCACTGTTTGCGTAGCTGTCATGCACTGATCACATGAGTTCGCATGCCATGATCACGTGACTGATCATGCACTGATCACTTGGCTAACATGCACTGATCACGTGGCTGATCATACACTGATCACGTCGCTGATCATGAACTGATCACGTGACTTAGCATACAGTGATCTCGTGTCTGAATGGTGCTGATCATGTGACTAATCAAGAACTGATCACTTGGCTATAATGCACTGATCACGTGACTGTGCATGCACTGATCATGTGGATGATCATACACTGATCACGTGGCTGAGCATACACTGATCACGTGACTGATCAATCACTGATCACGTGGCTATCATGCACTGATCACGTGGCTGATCATGCACTGCTCATGTGACTGAGCATGCACTGATCACTTAGCTACCATGCATTGGTCACTTGGCTATCATGCACTGAACACGTGGCTGATCATACACTGATCACGTGACTGCACATGCACTGATCACGTGGCTGATCATACAGCGATCATGTGGCTGATCATGCACTGATCACATCGCTGATCATGCACAGATCTCGTAGCTATCATGCACTGATCACATGGCTATCATGCACTGATCCCGTGGCTGATCATGCACTGATCACGTGGCTGATCATGCACTGATCACGGCTGATCATACACTGCTCACGTGACTGTGAATGCACTGATCACGTGCCTGATCATGCACTTTTCACGTGACTGATCATGCACTGATCTCGTGACTGATCATGCACTGATCACATGGCTGATCATGCACTGATCACGTGGCTGATCATGCACTGATCACGAAGCTGATCATACACTGGGCACGTGACTGTGAATGCACTGATCACATGGCTGATCATGCACTGCTCCCGTGTCTGATCATTCGCTGATCACGTGGCTGATTATGCACTGTTTGCGTAGCTGTCATGCACTGATCACATGAGTTCGCATGCCATGATCACGTGACTGATCATGCACTGATCACTTGGCTATCATGCACTGATCACGTGGCTGATCATACACTGATCACGTCGCTGATCATGAACTGATCACGTGACTTAGCATACAGTGATCTCGTGTCTGAATGGTGCTGATCATGTGACTAATCAAGAACTGATCACTTGGCTATAATGCACTGATCACGTGACTGTGCATGCACTGATCATGTGGATGATCATACACTGATCACGTGGCTGAGCATACACTGATCACGTGACTGATCAATCACTGATCACGTGGCTATCATGCACTGATCACGTGACTGCACATGCACTGATCACGTAATTGTAGGCAATGATCACGTGGCTATCATGCACTGATCACGTGGCTGATCATGCACTGCTCATGTGACTGAGCATGCACTGATCACTTAGCTACCATGCATTGATCACTTGGCTATCATGCACTGAACACGTGGCTGATCATACACTGATCACGTGACTGCACATGCACTGATCACGTGGCTGATCATACAGAGATCATGTGGCTGATCATGCACTGATCACATCGCTGATCATGCACAGATCTCGTAGCTATCATGCACTGATCACATGGCTATCATGCACTGATCCCGTGGCTGATCATGCACTGATCACGTGGCTGATCATGCACTGATCACGAAGCTGATCATACACTGCTCACGTGACTGTGAATGCACTGATCACGTGCCTGATCATGCACTTTTCACGTGACTGATCATGCACTGATCTCGTGACTGATCATGCACTGATCACATGGCTGATCATGCACTGATCACGTGGCTGATCATGCACCGATCACGTGGCTGATTATACACTAATCACGTGACTGTGCATGCACTGATCACATGACAGATCATTCACTGATCACGTGGCTATCATGCACTGATCACGTGACTGCACATGCACTGATCACGTAATTGTAGGCAATGATCACGTGGCTATCATGCACTGTTCACGTGGCTGGTCATGCACTGCTCATGTGACTGAGCATGCACTGAGCACTTAGCTACCATGCATTGATCACTTGGCTATCATACACTGAACACGTGGCTGATCATGCACTGCTCATGTGACTGAGCATGCACTGATCACTTAGCTACCATGCATTGATCACTTGGCTATCATGCACTGATCACGTGGCTGATCATGCACTGATTATGTGGCTGATCATGCACTGATCACGTAGCTATCATGCACTGATCATATGGATATCATGCACTGATCCCATGGCTGATCATGCACTGATCTCGAGACTTATCATGCACTGGTCACGTGGCTATTATGCACTGATCACCTGGCTGATCATACAGTGATCACGTGACTGATCATGCACTGATCACGTGCCTGATCATGCACTTATCACGTGACTGATCATGCACTGATCTGGTGACTGGTCATGCACTGATCACATGGCTGATCATGCACTGATCACGAAGCTGATCATACACTGATCACGTGACTGTGCATGCACTGATCACATGGCTGATCATGCACTGGTCACGTGGCTGATCGTTCACTGATCACGTGGCTATCATGCACTGATCACGTGTCTATCATGCACTGATCACGTGACTGCGCATGAATTGAACACGAACTTGTTCATGCACTGTTTACGTGGCTATCATGCACTGATCACCTGGCTGATTATGCATTGATGACGTGACTGATTATGCACTGATTGTGTAGCTGTCATGCACTGATCACATGAGTGCGCATGCCATGATCACGTGACTGATCATGCACTGATCACGTTGTGTATCATGCACTGATCACATGACGGCGCATGAACTGATCACGTGGATATTATACACTGATCAAGTGACAGATCATGCACTAATCACGTGACTGATCATGCACTGATCACGTGGCTGTCATGCACTGATCACGTGACTGATCATACATTATTCACGTGGCTATCATGCACGATCACATGGCTGATCATGCACTGATCACGTGGCTGATCATGCACTGATCACGTGGCTGATCATTCACTGATCATGAAGCTGATCATACACTGATCACGTGACTGTGCATGCACTGATCACATGGCGGATCATGCACTGATCACGTGGCTGATCATGCGCTGATCACGTGGCTAATCATGCACTAATCACGTTGCTTACCATGCACTGATCAGGTGGCTATCATGCACTGATCACGTGGCTGATCATACACTGATCACGTGACTGCGCATGCACTGATCACCTGACAGATCTTTCACTGATCACGTGGCTATCATGCACTGATCACGTGTCTATCATGCACTGATCACGTGACTGCGCATGAATTGAACACGAACTTCTTCATGCACTGTTACGTGGCTATCATGCACTGATCACGTGGCTGATTATGCATTGATGACGTGACTGATTATGCACTGATTGCGTAGCTGTCATGCACTGATCACATGACTGCGCATGCCATGATCACGTGGATATTATACACTGATCAAGTGACAGGCCATGCACTACTCACGTGACTGATCATGCACTGATCACGTGGCTGTCATGCACTGATCACGTGACTGATCATACACTATTCACGTGGCTATCAAGCACGATCACGTGGCTGATCATACACTGATCACGTGGCTGATCATGCACTGATCACGTGCCTGATCATGCACTGATCACGTGGCTGATCATGCACTGATCACGAAGCTGATCATACACTGGGCACGTGACTGTGAATGCACTGATCACATGGCTGATCATGCACTGCTCCCGTGTCTGATCATTCGCTGATCACGTGGCTGATTATGCACTGTTTGCGTAGCTGTCATGCACTGATCACATGAGTTCGCATGCCATGATCACGTGACTGATCATGCACTGATCACTTGGCTATCATGCACTGATCACGTGGCTGATCATACACTGATCACGTCGCTGATCATGAACTGATCACGTGACTTAGCATACAGTGATCTCGTGTCTGAATGGTGCTGATCATGTGACTAATCAAGAACTGATCACTTGGCTATAATGCACTGATCACGTGACTGTGCATGCACTGATCATGTGGATGATCATACACTGATCACGTGGCTGAGCATACACTGATCACGTGACTGATCAATCACTGATCACGTGGCTATCATGCACTGATCACGTGACTGCACATGCACTGATCACGTAATTGTAGGCAATGATCACGTGGCTATCATGCACTGATCACGTGGCTGATCATGCACTGCTCATGTGACTGAGCATGCACTGATCACTTAGCTACCATGCATTGATCACTTGGCTATCATGCACTGAACACGTGGCTGATCATACACTGATCACGTGACTGCACATGCACTGATCACGTGGCTGATCATACAGAGATCATGTGGCTGATCATGCACTGATCACATCGCTGATCATGCACAGATCTCGTAGCTATCATGCACTGATCACATTGCTATCATGCACTGATCCCGTGGCTGATCATGCACTGATCACGTGGCTGATCATGCACTGATCACGAAGCTGATCATACACTGCTCACGTGACTGTGAATGCACTGATCACGTGCCTGATCATGCACTTTTCACGTGACTGATCATGCACTGATCTCGTGACTGATCATGCACTGATCACATGGCTGATCATGCACTGATCACGTGGCTGATCATGCACCGATCACGTGGCTGATTATACACTAATCACGTGACTGTGCATGCACTGATCACATGACAGATCATTCACTGATCACGTGGCTATCATGCACTGATCACGTGACTGCACATGCACTGATCACGTAATTGTAGGCAATGATCACGTGGCTATCATGCACTGTTCACGTGGCTGGTCATGCACTGCTCATGTGACTGAGCATGCACTGAGCACTTAGCTAACATGCATTGATCACTTGGCTATCATACACTGAACACGTGGCTGATCATGCACTGCTCATGTGACTGAGCATGCACTGATCACTTAGCTACCATGCATTGATCACTTGGCTATCATGCACTGATCACGTGGCTGATCATGCACTGATTATGTGGCTGATCATGCACTGATCACGTAGCTATCATGCACTGATCACATGGATATCATGCACTGATCCCATGGCTGATCATGCACTGATCTCGAGACTGATCATGCACTGGTCACGTGGCTATTATGCACTGATCACCTGGCTGATCATACAGTGATCACGTGACTGATCATGCACTGATCACGTGCCTGATCATGCACTTATCACGTGACTGATCATGCACTGATCTGGTGACTGGTCATGCACTGATCACATGGCTGATCATGCACTTATCACGAAGCTGATCATACACTGATCACGTGACTGTGCATGCACTGATCACATGGCTGATCATGCACTGGTCACGTGGCTGATCGTTCACTGATCACGTGGCTATCATGCACTGATCACGTGTCTATCATGCACTGATCACGTGACTGCGCATGAATTGAACACGAACTTGTTCATGCACTGTTTACGTGGCTATCATGCACTGATCACCTGGCTGATTATGCATTGATGACGTGACTGATTATGCACTGATTGCGTAGCTGTCATGCACTGATCACATGAGTGCGCATGCCATGATCACGGGACTGATCATGCACTGATCACGTTGTGTATCATGCACTGATCACATGACGGCGCATGAACTGATCACGTGGATATTATACACTGACCAAGTGACAGATCATGCACTAATCACGTGACTGATCATGCACTGATCACGTGGCTGTCATGCACTGATCACGTGACTGATGATACATTATTCACGTGGCTATCATGCACGATCACATGGCTGATCATGCACTGATCACGTGGCTGATCATGCACTGATCACGTGGCTGATCATTCACTGATCATGAAGCTGATCATACACTGATCACGTGACTGTGCATGCACTGATCACATGGCTGATCATGCACTGATCACGTGGCTGATCATGCGCTGATCACGTGGCTAATCATGCACTAATCACGTTGCTTACCATGCACTGATCAGGTGGCTATCATGCACTGATCACGTGGCTGATCATACACTGATCACGTGACTGCGCATGCACTGATCACCTGACAGATCTTTCACTGATCACGTGGCTATCATGCACTGATCACGTGTCTATCATGCACTGATCACGTGACTGGGCATGAATTGTACACGAACTTCTTCATGCACTGTTTACGTGGCTATCATGCACTGATCACGTGGCTGATTATGCATTGATGATGTGACTGATTATGCACTGATTGCGTAGCTGTCATGCACTGATCACATGACTGCGCATGCCATGATCACGTGGATATTATACATGATCAAGTGACAGGCCATGCACTAATCACGTGACTGATCATGCACTGATCACGTGGCTGTCATGCACTGATCACGTGACTGATCATACACTATTCACGTGGCTATCAAGCACGATCACGTGGCTGATCATACACTGATCACGTGGCTGATCATGCACTGATCACGTGCCTGATCATGCACTGATCACGTGGCTGATCATGCACTGATCACGAAGCTGATCATACACTGGGCACGTGACTGTGAATGCACTGATCACATGGCTGATCATGCACTGCTCCCGTGTCTGATCATTCGCTGATCACGTGGCTGATTATGCACTGATTGCGTAGCTGTCATGCACTGATCACATGAGTTCGCATGCCATGATCACGTGACTGATCATGCACTGATCACTTGGCTATCATGCACTGATCACGTGGCTGATCATACACTGATCACATCGCTGATCATGAACTGATCACGTGACTTAGCATACAGTGATCTCGTGTCTGAATGGTGCTGATCATGTGACTAATCAAGAACTGATCACTTGGCTATAATGCACTGATCACGTGACTGTGCATGCACTGATCATGTGGATGATCATACACTGATCACGTGGCTGAGCATACACTGATCACGTGACTGATCAATCACTGATCACGTGGCTATCATGCACTGATCACGTGACTGCACATGCACTGATCACGTAATTGTAGGCAATGATCACGTGGCTATCATGCACTGATCACGTGGCTGATCATGTGACTGAGCATGCACTGATCACTTAGCTACCATGCATTGATCACTTGGCTATCATGCACTGAACACGTGGCTGATCATACACTGATCACGTGGCTGATCATACAGAGATCAAGTGGCTGATCATGCACTGATCACATCGCTGATCATGCACAGATCTCGTAGCTATCATGCACTGATCACATGGCTATCATGCACTGATCCCGTGGCTGATCATGCACTGATCACGTGGCTGATCATGCACTGATCACGAAGCTGATCATACACTCCTCACGTGACTGTGAATGCACTGATCACGTGCCTGATCATGCACTTTTCACGTGACTGATCATGCACTGATCTCGTGACTGATCATGCACTGATCACATGGCTGATCATGCACTGATCACGTGGCTGATCATGCACCGATCACGTGGCTGATTATACACTAATCACGTGACTGTGCATGCACTGATCACATGACAGATCATTCACTGATCACGTGGCTATCATGCACTGATCACGTGACTGCACATGCACTGATCACGTAATTGTAGGCAATGATCACGTGGCTATCATGCACTGTTCACGTGGCTGGTCATGCACTGCTCATGTGACTGAGCATGCACTGAGCACTTAGCTACCATGCATTGATCACTTGGCTATCATACACTGAACACGTGGCTGATCATGCACTGCTCATGTGACTGAGCATGCACTGATCACTTAGCTACCATGCATTGATCACTTGGCTATCATGCACTGATCACGTGGCTGATCATGCACTGATTATGTGGCTGATCATGCACTGATCACGTAGCTATCATGCACTGATCACATGGATATCATGCACTGATCCCATGGCTGATCATGCACTGATCTCGAGACTGATCATGCACTGGTCACGTGGCTATTATGCACTGATCACCTGGCTGATCATACAGTGATCACGTGACTGATCATGCACTGATCACGTGCCTGATCATGCACTTATCACGTGACTGATCATGCACTGATCTGGTGACTGGTCATGCACTGATCACATGGCTGATCATGCACTGATCACGAAGCTGATCATACACTGATCACGTGACTGTGCATGCACTGATCACATGGCTGATCATGCACTGGTCACGTGGCTGATCATTCACTGATCACGTGGCTATCATGCACTGATCACGTGTCTATCATGCACTGATCACGTGACTGCGCATGAATTGAACACGAACTTGTTCATGCACTGTTTACGTGGCTATCATGCACTGATCACCTGGCTGATTATGCACTGATGACGTGACTGATTATGCACTGATTGCGTAGCTGTCATGCACTGATCACATGAGTGCGCATGCCATGATCACGTGACTGATCATGCACTGATCACGTTGTGTATCATGCACTGATCACATGACGGCGCATGAACTGATCACGTGGATATTATACACTGACCAAGTGACAGATCATGCACTAATCACGTGACTGATCATGCACTGATCACGTGGCTGTCATGCACTGATCACGTGACTGATGATACATTATTCACGTGGCTATCATGCACGATCACATGGCTGATCATGCACTGATCACGTGGCTGATCATGCGCTGATCACGTGGCTAATCATGCACTAATCACGTTGCTTACCATGCACTGATCAGGTGGCTATCATGCACTGATCACGTGGCTGATCATACACTGATCACGTGACTGCGCATGCACTGATCACCTGACAGATCTTTCACTGATCACGTGGCTATCATGCACTGATCACGTGTCTATCATGCACTGATCACGTGACTGGGCATGAATTGTACACGAACTTCTTCATGCACTGTTTACGTGGCTATCATGCACTGATCACGTGGCTGATTATGCATTGATGATGTGACTGATTATGCACTGATTGCGTAGCTGTCATGCACTGATCACATGACTGCGCATGCCATGTTCACGTGGATATTATACACTGATCAAGTGACAGGCCATGCACTACTCACGTGACTGATCATGCACTGATCACGTGGCTGTCATGCACTGATCACGTGACTGATCATACACTATTCACGTGGCTATCAAGCACGATCACGTGGCTGATCATACACTGATCACGTGGCTGATCATGCACTGATCACGTGCCTGATCATGCACTGATCACGTGGCTGATCATGCACTGATCACGAAGCTGATCATACACTGGGCACGTGACTGTGAATGCACTGATCACATGGCTGATCATGCACTGCTCCCGTGTCTGATCATTCGCTGATCACGTGGCTGATTATGCACTGTTTGCGTAGCTGTCATGCACTGATCACATGAGTTCGCATGCCATGATCACGTGACTGATCATGCACTGATCACTTGGCTATCATGCACTGATCACGTGGCTGATCATACACTGATCACGTCGCTGATCATGAACTGATCACGTGACTTAGCATACAGTGATCTCGTGTCTGAATGGTGCTGATCATGTGACTAATCAAGAACTGATCACTTGGCTATAATGCACTGATCACGTGACTGTGCATGCACTGATCATGTGGATGATCATACACTGATCACGTGGCTGAGCATACACTGATCACGTGACTGATCAATCACTGATCATGTGGCTATCATGCACTGATCACGTGACTGCACATGCACTGATCACGTAATTGTAGGCAATGATCACGTGGCTATCATGCACTGATCACGTGGCTGATCATGCACTGCTCATGTGACTGAGCATGCACTGATCACTTAGCTACCATGCATTGATCACTTGGCTATCATGCACTGAACACGTGGCTGATCATACACTGATCACGTGACTGCACATGCACTGATCACGTGGCTGATCATACAGAGATCAAGTGGCTGATCATGCACTGATCACATCGCTGATCATGCACAGATCTCGTAGCTCTCATGCACTGATCACATTGCTATCATGCACTGATCCCGTGGCTGATCATGCACTGATCACGTGGCTGATCATGCACTGATCACGAAGCTGATCATACACTGCTCACGTGACTGTGAATGCACTGATCACGTGCCTGATCATGCACTTTTCACGTGACTGATCATGCACTGATCTCGTGACTGATCATGCACTGATCACATGGCTGATCATGCACTGATCACGTGGCTGATCATGCACCGATCACGTGGCTGATTATACACTAATCACGTGACTGTGCATGCACTGATCACATGACAGATCATTCACTGATCACGTGGCTATCATGCACTGATCACGTGACTGCACATGCACTGATCACGTAATTGAGGGCAATGATCACGTGGCTATCATGCACTGTTCACGTGGCTGGTCATGCACTGCTCATGTGACTGAGCATGCACTGAGCACTTAGCTAACATGCATTGATCACTTGGCTATCATACACTGAACACGTGGCTGATCATGCACTGCTCATGTGACTGAGCATGCACTGATCACTTAGCTACCATGCATTGATCACTTGGCTATCATGCACTGATCACGTGGCTGATCATGCACTGATTATGTGGCTGATCATGCACTGATCACGTAGCTATCATGCACTGATCACATGAGTTCGCATGCCATGATCACGTGACTGATCATGCACTGATCACTTGGCTATCATGCACTGATCACGTGGCTGATCATACACTGATCACGTCGCTGATCATGAACTGATCACGTGACTTAGCATACAGTGATCTCGTGTCTGAATGGTGCTGATCATGTGACTAATCAAGAACTGATAACTTGGCTATAATGCACTGATCACGTGACTGTGCATGCACTGATCATGTGGATGATCATACACTGATCACGTGACTGATCAATCACTGATCACGTGGCTATCATGCACTGATCACGTGACTGCACATGCACTGATCACGTAATTGTAGGCAATGATCACGTGGCTATCATGCACTGATCACGTGGCTGATCATGCACTGCTCATGTGACTGAGCATGCACTGATCACTTAGCTACCATGCATTGATCACTTGGCTATCATGCACTGAACACGTGGCTGATCATACACTGATCACGTGACTGCACATGCACTGATCACGTGGCTGATCATACAGAGATCAAGTGGCTGATCATGCACTGATCACATCGCTGATCATGCACAGATCTCGTAGCTCTCATGCACTGATCACATGGCTATCATGCACTGATCCCGTGGCTGATCATGCACTGATCACGTGGCTGATCATGCACTGATCACGAAGCTGATCATACACTGCTCACGTGACTGTGAATGCACTGATCACGTGCCTGATCATGCACTTTTCACGTGACTGATCATGCACTGATCTCGTGACTGATCATGCACTGATCACATGGCTGATCATGCACTGATCACGTGGCTGATCATGCACCGATCACGTGGCTGATTATACACTAATCACGTGACTGTGCATGCACTGATCACATGACAGATCATTCACTGATCACGTGGCTATCATGCACTGATCACGTGACTGCACATGCACTGATCACGTAATTGTAGGCAATGATCACGTGGCTATCATGCACTGTTCACGTGGCTGGTCATGCACTGCTCATGTGACTGAGCATGCACTGAGCACTTAGCTACCATGCATTGATCACTTGGCTATCATACACTGAACACGTGGCTGATCATGCACTGCTCATGTGACTGAGCATGCACTGATCACTTAGCTACCATGCATTGATCACTTGGCTATCATGCACTGATCACGTGGCTGATCATGCACTGATTATGTGGCTGATCATGCACTGATCACGTAGCTATCATGCACTGATCACATGGATATCATGCACTGATCCCATGGCTGATCATGCACTGATCTCGAGACTGATCATGCACTGGTCACGTGGCTATTATGCACTGATCACCTGGCTGATCATACAGTGATCACGTGACTGATCATGCACTGATCACGTGCCTGATCATGCACTTATCACGTGACTGATCATGCACTGATCTGGTGACTGGTCATGCACTGATCACATGGCTGATCATGCACTTATCACGAAGCTGATCATACACTGATCACGTGACTGTGCATGCACTGATCACATGGCTGATCATGCACTGGTCACGTGGCTATCATGCACTGATCACGTGACTGCACATGCACTGATCACGTAATTGTAGGCAATGATCACGTGGCTATCATGCACTGTTCACGTGGCTGATCATGCACTGCTCATGTGACTGAGCATGCACTGATCACTTAGCTACCATGCATTGATCACTTGGCTATCATGCACTGAACACGTGGCTGATCATACACTGATCACGTGACTGCACATGCACTGATCACGTGGCTGATCATACAGAGATCAAGTGGCTGATCATGCACTGATCACATCGCTGATCATGCACAGATCTCGTAGCTATCATGCACTGATCACATGGCTATCATGCACTGATCCCGTGGCTGATCATGCACTGATCACGTGGCTTATCATGCACTAATCAAGTTGCTTACCATGCACTGTTCAGGTTGCTGTCATGCACTGATTAAGTGGCTGATCATACACTAATTACGTGACTGCACATGCACTGATAACGTAGTTGCAGGTAATGATCACGTGAATATCATGCACTGATCAAGTGGGTGATCATGCACTGCTCATGTGACTGAGCATGCACTGATCACGTTGCTATCATGCTTTGATCACTTGGCTATCATGCACTGAACACGTGGCTAATCATACACTGATCATGTGACTGCACATGCACTGATCACGTGGCTGATCATACTGATCACATGACTGCGCATGCACTGATCACGTGACTGATCATGCACTGATCACGTGGCTATCATTCACTGATCACGTGTCTATCATGCATTGAACACGTGGCTGATTGTCAGGGACCAGCCCGGCTGATCCAGGTATTCAAGGACAGACGGCGTAGGCGAAGATCAGGAAACAGTTGCTTAATTAAATGTTAATTAAGATATAAAGAGTAATAGAATGAGATAGCTCAGTGAAGAAATTCAGTGGAGAAAAGAGGCTGAAATAAGGATAGCTCAGTGAGGAAATTCAGTGGAGAAAAAAGGCTGAATAATTCAGCCAGAAGGTAAGAGAAAGAACGACATGGTGAGACGAAGTTTCGGTGAACAAGGCCCGCACTTTATTTTCCAAAGTAGTTTTATACCTTAAGTTATGCATAGAGCATAATGGGGAAGGGTAGAGTCTTGCAGCAAACAGGCTTTCCTGCAAACTTATCATATGCAAAAGCTTAGGTGATTGCATCATCTTCTGGCCCGAGGCCTGTTAACATTTTAAGACCTTTTCTTCAGAAAACTTATGTTTCTCTAAAGGTGATTGGTAAGGAGCCACCCTCCAAAAGCATTAGATAAAGTTGCATTCCTACAGCGCAAAGGTGTGGTGGGCTATAACAAGAAAAAGAATTAACTCAAGGGTCCCAGGTTACAAACATTAAAGCTACTATTTACACCAATTATATTAATCAATACACTGCCAGGGACACAGCAGGTAAGGGATATGGAGACTTAGCAGCAAACATTGGCCCAACAAGTGAAAATCCCTTCACCAATACAATTTCTAATCAATCTTTTAACTACTCAAAGAATCTGTGTTTAGACAGTTTAGAACATCTGCCTCTCACAGTTGGGAGGCTCTGAACAATCACATGTGGCCGGAAAAACCTATTCAGGCAGGCTAGAGGATTTCCAAAGGAGTTTGTAGGTTAAACACTGTCACACCCAGGAATTATTAACTGGAGCTGTAAGCTAACTTTTTCAAAGAGGTAGTGGGGGACAGCCCCCCGTAAAGTCAGAGGTGTAGGTGAAAGCACAAAGCAGAAAGTAGGCAGACTCTGGTTTTGGGGTAGATTGCTCGAGAATTTCACGGGAGACTCCTGAGGCTTGATCCCGTCTTTGCGTATGCCAAGCCTCCTTCCTCATGACCGTTGCCAGAGGCGGAGCTCGCTCCCCGCAGCTGATCATAAACTGATCACGTGACTGTGCATACACTAATCACATGGCTGCTCATGCACTGATCACGTGGCTGATCATGCACTGATCACGTGACTGATCATGCACTGATCTCCTGACTGGTCATGCACTGATCACATGGCTGATCATGCACTGATCACGAAGCTGATCATACACTGATCACGTGACTGTGCATGCACTGATCACATGGCTGATCATGCACTGATCACGTGGCTGATCATGCACTGATCACGTGGCTGATCATTCACTGATCATGAAGCTGATCATACACTGATCACGTGACTGTGCATGCACTGATCACATGTCGGAACATGCACTGATCACGTGGCTGATCATGCGCTGATCACGTGGCTAATCATGCACTAATCACGTTGCTTACCATGCACTGATCAGGTGGCTATCATGCACTGATCACGTGGCAGATCATACACTAATCACGTGACTGGGCATGCACTGATCACGTGACAGATCATTCACTGATCACGTGGCTATCATGCACTGATCACGTGTCTATCATGCACTGATCACGTGACTGCGCATGAATTGAACACGAACTTGTTCATGCACTGTTTACGTGGCTATCATGCACTGATCACCTGGCTGATTATGCATTGATGACGTGACTGATTATGCACTGATTGCGTAGCTGTCATGCACTGATCACATGAGTGCGCATGCCATGATCACGTGACTGATCATGCACTGATCACGTTGTGTATCATGCACTGATCACATGACGCGCATGAACTGATCACGTGGATATTATACACTGATCAAGTGACAGATCATGCACTAATCACGTGACTGATCATGCACTGATCACGTGGCTGTCATGCACTGATCACGTGACTGATCATACATTATTCACGTGGCTATCATGCACGATCACATGGCTGATCATGCACTGATCACGTGGCTGATCATGTACTGATCACGTGGCTGATCATTCACTGATCATGAAGCTGATCATACACTGATCACGTGACGGTGCATGCACTGATCCCATGGCTGATCATGCACTGATCACGTGGCTGATTATGCATTGATGACGTGACTGATCATGCACTGATCACGTTGTGTATCATGCACTGATCACATGACGGCGCATGAACTGATCACGTGGATATTTTACACTGACCAAGTGACAGATCATGCACTAATCACGTGACTGATCATGCACTGATCACGTGGCTGTCATGCACTGATCACGTGACTGATCATACACTTTCACGTGGCTATCAAGCACGATCCGTGGCTGATCATACACTGATCACGTGGCTGATCATGCACTGATCACGTGGCTGATCATGCACTGATCACGTGGCTGATCATGCACTGATCACGAAGCTGATCATACACTGGGCACGTGATTGTGAATGCACTGATCACATGGCTGATCATGCACTGCTCCCGTGTCTGATCATTCGCTGATCACGTGGCTGATTATGCACTGTTTGCGTAGCTGTCATGCACTGATCACATGAGTTCGCATGCCATGATCACGTGACTGATCATGCACTGATCACGTGGCTGATCATACACTGATCACGTCGCTGATCATGAACTGATCACGTGACTTAGCATACAGTGATCTCGTGTCTGAATCGTGCTGATCATGTGACTAATCAAGAACTGATCACTTGGCTATAATGCACTGATCACGTGACTGTGCATGCACTGATCATGTGGATGATCATACACTGATCACGTGGCTGAGCATACACTGATCACGTGACTGATCAATCACTGATCACGTGGCTATCATGCACTGATCACGTGACTGCACATGCACTGATCACGTAATTGTAGGCAATGATCACGTGGCTATCATGCACTGATCACGTGGCTGATCATGCACTGATCACGTGGCTGATCATGCACTGCTCATGTGACTGAGCATGCACTGATCACTTAGCTACCATGCATTGATCACTTGGCTATCATGCACTGAACACGTGGCTGATCATACACTGATCACGTGACTGCACATGCACTGATCACGTGGCTGATCATACAGAGATCATGTGGCTGATCATGCACTGATCACATCGCTGATCATGCACAGATCTCGTAGCTATCATGCACTGATCACATGGCTATCATGCACTGATCCGTGGCTGATCATGCACTGATCCGTGGCTGATCATGCACTGATCACGAAGCTGATCATACACTGCTCACGTGACTGTGAATGCACTGATCACGTGCCTGATCATGCACTTTTCACGTGACTGATCATGCACTGATCTCGTGACTGATCATGCACTGATCACATGGCTGATCATGCACTGATCACGTGGCTGATCATGCACCGATCCGTGGCTGATTATACACTAATCACGTGACTGTGCATGCACTGATCACATGACAGATCATTCACTGATCACGTGGCTATCATGCACTGATCACGTGACTGCACATGCACTGATCACGTAATTGTAGGCAATGATCACGTGGCTATCATGCACTGTTCACGTGGCTGGTCATGCACTGCTCATGTGACTGAGCATGCACTGAGCACTTAGCTACCATGCATTGATCACTTGGCTATCATACACTGAACACGTGGCTGATCATGCACTGCTCATGTGACTGAGCATGCACTGATCACTTAGCTCCCATGCATTGATCACTTGGCTATCATGCACTGATCACGTGGCTGATCATGCACTGATTATGTGGCTGATCATGCACTGATCACGTAGCTATCATGCACTGATCATATGGATATCATGCACTGATCCCATGGCTGATCATGCACTGATCTCGAGACTGATCATGCACTGGTCACGTGGCTATTATGCACTGATCACCTGGCTGATCATACAGTGATCACGTGACTGATCATGCACTGATCACGTGCCTGATCATGCACTTATCACGTGACTGATCATGCACTGATCTGGTGACTGGTCATGCACTGATCCCGTGGCTGATCATGCACTGATCACGTGGCTGATCATGCACTGATCACGAAGCTGATCATACACTGCTCACGTGACTGTGAATGCACTGATCACGTGCCTGATCATGCACTTTTCACGTGACTGATCATGCACTGATCTCGTGACTGATCATGCACTGATCACATGGCTGATCATGCACTGATCACGTGGCTGATCATGCACCGATCACGTGGCTGATTATACACTAATCACGTGACTGTGCATGCACTGATCACATGACAGATCATTCACTGATCACGTGGCTATCATGCACTGATCACGTGACTGCACATGCACTGATCACGTAATTGTAGGCAATGATCACGTGGCTATCATGCACTGTTCACGTGGCTGGTCATGCACTGCTCATGTGACTGAGCATGCACTGAGCACTTAGCTACCATGCATTGATCACTTGGCTATCATACACTGAACACGTGGCTGATCATGCACTGCTCATGTGACTGAGCATGCACTGATCACTTAGCTCCCATGCATTGATCACTTGGCTATCATGCACTGATCACGTGGCTGATCATGCACTGATTATGTGGCTGATCATGCAATGATCACGTAGCTATCATGCACTGATCATATGGATATCATGCACTGATCCCATGGCTGATCATGCACTGATCTCGAGACTGATCATGCACTGGTCACGTGGCTATTATGCACTGATCACCTGGCTGATCATACAGTGATCACGTGACTGATCATGCACTGATCACGTGCCTGATCATGCACTTATCACGTGACTGATCATGCACTGATCTGGTGACTGGTCATGCACTGATCACATGGCTGATCATGCACTGATCACGAGCTGATCATACACTGATCACGTGACTGTGCATGCACTGATCACATGGCTGATCATGCACTGGTCACGTGGCTGATTATGCACTGATGACGTGACTGATTATGCACTGATTGCGTAGCTGTCATGCACTGATCACATGAGTGCGCATGCCATGATCACGTGACTGATCATGCACTGATCACGTTGTGTATCATGCACTGATCACATGACGGCGCATGAACTGATCACGTGGATATTATACACTGATCAAGTGACAGATCATGCACTAATCACGTGACTGAAAATGCACTGATCACGTGGCTGTCATGCACTGATCACGTGACTGATCATACATTATTCACGTGGCTATCATGCACGATCACATGGCTGATCATGCACTGATCACGTGGCTGATCATGCACTGATCACGTGGCTGATCATTCACTGATCATGAAGCTGATCATACACTGATCACGTGACTGTGCATGCACTGATCACATGGCTGATCATGCACTGATCACGTGGCTGATCATGCGCTGATCACGTGGCTAATCATGCACTAATCACGTGGCTTACCATGCACTGATCAGGTGGCTATCATGCACTGATCACATGGCTATCATGCACTGATCACGTGACTGATCATGCACTGATCACGTGGCTATCATGCACTGATCATGTGACTACACATGCCCTGATCACGTATTTGTAGGCAATGATCACGTGGCTATCATGCACTGATCACGTGGAGGATCATGCACTGCTCATGTGACTGAGCATGCACTTATCACTTAGCTATCATGCATTGATCACTTGGCTATCATGCACTGATCACGTGACTGATCATGCACTGATCACGTGGCTATCATGCACTGATCACGTGACTACACATGCCCTGATCACGTAATTGTAGGCAATGATCACGTGAATATCATGCACTGATCAAGTGGCTGATCATACACTGATCATGTGACTGATCATGCACTGATCACGTGCCTGATCATGCACTGATCACGTGCCTCATCATGCACTGATCAGGTGACTGATCATGTACTGATCACGTGGCTGATCATGCACTGATCACATGGCTATCATACACTGATCACGTGGCTGATCATACACTGGTCACGTGGCTGATCATGCACTAATCACGTTGTGGATCATGCACTGATCATGTGGCTGATAATACAGTGATCATGTGGCTGCTCATGCACTGATCACGTGGATGATCATACATTGATCTCATGACTGATCATGCACTCATCACGAGCCTGACCATGCACTGATCACGTTGCTGATCATGCACTGATCATGAAGCTGATCATACACTGATCACATGACTGTGCATGCACTGATCACCTGTCTCATACTGCACTGATCACGTGGCTGATCATACACTGATCACGAGGCTGATCATGCAGTAATCACGGTGGGGATTATGCACTCGTCACCTGGCTGATCATTCACTGATCATGTGGCTGATCATGCACTGATCACGTGTTTGATCGTACACTGATCACGTGGCTTATCATGCACTAATCAAGTTGCTTACCATGCACTGTTCAGGTTGCTGTCATGCACTGATTAAGTGGCTGATCATACACTAATCACGTGACTGCACATGCACTGATAACGTAGTTGCAGGTAATGATCACGTGAATATCATGCACTGATCAAGTGGGTGATCATGCACTGCTCATGTGACTGAGCATGCACTGATCACGTTGCTATCATGCTTTGATCACTTGGCTATCATGCACTGAACACGTGGCTAATCATACACTGATCATGTGACTGCACATGCACTGATCACGTGGCTGATCATACTGATCACATGACTGCGCATGCACTGATCACGTGACTGATCATGCACTGATCACGTGGCTATCATTCACTGATCACGTGTCTATCATGCATTGAACACGTGGCTGATTGTCAGGGACCAGCCCCGGCTGATCCAGGGTATTCGAAGGACAGACGGCGTAGGCGAAGATCAGGAAACAGTTGCTTAATTAAATGTTAATTAAGGATATAAAGAGTAATAGAATGAGGATAGCTCAGTGAAGAAATTCAGTGGAGAAAAGAGGCTGAAATAAGGATAGCTCAGTGAGGAAATTCAGTGGAGAAAAAAGGCTGAATAATTCAGCCAGAAGGTAAGAGAAAGAACGACATGGTGAGACCAAGTTTCGGTGAACAAGGCCCGCACTTTATTTTCCAAAGTAGTTTTTATACCTTAAGTTATGCATAGAGCATAATGGGGGAAGGGGTAGAGTCTTGCAGCAAACCAGGCTTTCTTCCTGCAAACTTATCATATGCAAAAGCTTAGGTGATTTGCACCATCTTCTGGCCGGAGGCCTGTTAACATTTTAAGACCTTTTCTTCAGAAAACTTATGTTTCTCTAAAGGTGATTGGTCAGGAGCCACCCTCCAAAAGCATTAGATAAAGTTGCATTCCTACAGTGCAAAGGTGTGGTGGGCTATAACAAGAAAAAGAATTAACTCAAGGGTCCCAGGTTACAAACATTAAAGCTACTATTTACACCAATTATATTAATCAATACACTGCCAGGGACACAGCAGGTAAGGGATATGGAGACTTAGCAGCAAACATTGGCCCAACAAGTGAAAATCCCTTCACCAATACAATTTCTAATCAATCTTTTAACTACTCAAAAGAATCTGTGTTTAGACAGCTTAGAACATCTGCCTCTCACAGTTGGGAGGCTCTGAACAATCACATGTGGCCGGAAAAACCTATTCAGGCAGGCTAGAGGATTTCCAAAGGAGTTTGTAGGTTAAACACTGTCACACCCAGGAATTATTAACTGGAGCTGTAAGCTAACTTTTTCAAAGAGGTAGTGGGGGACAGCCCCCCGTAAAGTCAGAGGTGTAGGTGAAAGCACAAAGCAGAAAGTAGGCAGACTCTGGTTTTGGGGGTAGATTGCTCGAGAATTTCACGGGAGACTCCTGAGGCTTGATCCCGTCTTTGCGTATGCCAAGCCTCCTTCCTCATGACCGTTGCCAGAGGCGGAGCTCGCTCCCCGCAGCTGATCATAAACTGATCACGTGACTGTGCATACACTAATCACATGGCTGCTCATGCACTGATCACGTGGCTGATCATGCACTGATCACGTGACTGATCATGCACTGATCTCCTGACTGGTCATGCACTGATCACATGGCTGATCAGGCACTGATCACGAAGCTGATCATACACTGATCACGTGACTGTGCATGCACTGATCACATGGCTGATCATGCACTGATCACGTGGCTGATCATGCACTGATCACGTGGCTGATCATTCACTGATCATGAAGCTGATCATACACTGATCACGTGACTGTGCATGCACTGATCACATGTCGGAACATGCACTGATCACGTGGCTGATCATGCGCTGATCACGTGGCTAATCATGCACTAATCACGTTGCTTACCATGCACTGATCAGGTGGCTATCATGCACTGATCACGTGGCAGATCATACACTAATCACGTGACTGGGCATGCACTGATCACGTGACAGATCATTCACTGATCACGTGGCTATCATGCACTGATCACGTGTCTGTCATGCACTGATCACGTGACTGCGCATGAATTGAACACGAACTTGTTCATGCACTGTTTACGTGGCTATCATGCACTGATCACGTGGCTGATTATGCATTGATGAAGTGACTGATTATGCACTGATTGCGTAGCTCTCATGCACTGATCACATGAGTGCGCATGCCATGATCACGTGACTGATCATGCACTGATCACGTTGTGTATCATGCACTGATCACATGACGGCGCATGAACTGATCACGTGGATATTATACGCTGATCAAGTGACAGATCATGCACTAATCACGTGACTGATCATGCACTGATCACGTGGCTGTCATGCACTGATCACGTGACTGATCATACATTATTCACGTGGCTATCATGCACGATCACATGGCTGATCAAGCACTGATCACGTGGCTGATCATGCACTGATCACGTGGCTGATCATTCACTGATCATGAAGCTGATCATACACTGATCACGTGACGGTGCATGCACTGATCCCATGGCTGATCATGCACTGATCACGTGGCTGATTATGCATTGATGACGTGACTGATCATGCACTGATGACGTTGTGTATCATGCACTGATCACATGATGGCGCATGAACTGATCACGTGGATATTATACACTGACCAAGTGACAGATCATGCACGAATCACGTGACTGATCATGCACTGATCACGTTGTGTATCATGCACTGATCACATGACTGCGCATGCCATGATCACGTGGATATTATACACTGATCAAGTGACAGGCCATGCACTAATCACGTGACTGATCATGCACTGATCACGTGGCTGTCATGCACTGATCACGTGACTGATCATACACTATTCACGTGGCTATCAAGCACGATCACGTGGCTGATCATACACTGATCACGTGGCTGATCATGCACTGATCACGTGCCTGATCATGCACTGATCACGTGGCTGATCATGCACTGATCACGAAGCTGATCATACACTGGGCACGTGACTGTGAATGCACTGATCACATGGCTGATCATGCACTGCTCCCGTGTCTGATCATTCGCTGATCACGTGGCTGATTATGCACTGTTTGCGTAGCTGTCATGCACTGATCACATGAGTTCGCATGCCATGATCACGTGACTGATCATGCACTGATCACTTGGCTATCATGCACTGATCACGTGGCTGATCATACACTGATCACGTCGCTGATCATGAACTGATCACGTGACTTAGCATACAGTGATCTCGTGTCTGAATGGTGCTGATCATGTGACTAATCAAGAACTGATCACTTGGCTATAATGCACTGATCACGTGACTGTGCATGCACTGATCATGTGGATGATCATACACTGATCACGTGGCTGAGCATACACTGATCACGTGACTGATCAATCACTGATCACGTGGCTATCATGCACTGATCACGTGACTGCACATGCACTGATCACGTAATTGTAGGCAATGATCACGTGGCTATCATGCACTGATCACGTGGCTGATCATGCACTGCTCATGTGACTGAGCATGCACTGATCACTTAGCTACCATGCATTGATCACTTGGCTATCATGCACTGAACACGTGGCTGATCATACACTGATCACGTGACTGCACATGCACTGATCACGTGGCTGATCATACAGAGATCATGTGGCTGATCATGCACTGATCACATCGCTGATCATGCACAGATCTCGTAGCTATCATGCACTGATCACATGGCTATCATGCACTGATCCCGTGGCTGATCATGCACTGATCACGTGGCTGATCATGCACTGATCACGAAGCTGATCATACACTGCTCACGTGACTGTGAATGCACTGATCACGTGCCTGATCATGCACTTTTCACGTGACTGATCATGCACTGATCTCGTGACTGATCATGCACTGATCACATGGCTGATCATGCACTGATCACGTGGCTGATCATGCACTGATCACGAAGCTGATCATACACTGGGCACGTGACTGTGAATGCACTGATCACATGGCTGATCATGCACTGCTCCCGTGTCTGATCATTCGCTGATCACGTGGCTGATTATGCACTGTTTGCGTAGCTGTCATGCACTGATCACATGAGTTCGCATGCCATGATCACGTGACTGATCATGCACTGATCACTTGGCTATCATGCACTGATCACGTGGCTGATCATACACTGATCACGTCGCTGATCATGAACTGATCACGTGACTTAGCATACAGTGATCTCGTGTCTGAATGGTGCTGATCATGTGACTAATCAAGAACTGATCACTTGGCTATAATGCACTGATCACGTGACTGTGCATGCACTGATCATGTGGATGATCATACACTGATCACGTGGCTGAGCATACACTGATCACGTGACTGATCAATCACTGATCACGTGGCTATCATGCACTGATCACGTGACTGCACATGCACTGATCACGTAATTGTAGGCAATGATCACGTGGCTATCATGCACTGATCACGTGGCTGATCATGCACTGCTCATGTGACTGAGCATGCACTGATCACTTAGCTACCATGCATTGATCACTTGGCTATCATGCACTGAACACGTGGCTGATCATACACTGATCACGTGACTGCACATGCACTGATCACGTGGCTGATCATACAGAGATCATGTGGCTGATCATGCACTGATCACATCGCTGATCATGCACAGATCTCGTAGCTATCATGCACTGATCACATGGCTATCATGCACTGATCCCGTGGCTGATCATGCACTGATCACGTGGCTGATCATGCACTGATCACGAAGCTGATCATACACTGCTCACGTGACTGTGAATGCACTGATCACGTGCCTGATCATGCACTTTTCACGTGACTGATCATGCACTGATCTCGTGACTGATCATGCACTGATCACATGGCTGATCATGCACTGATCACGTGGCTGATCATGCACCGATCACGTGGCTGATTATACACTAATCACGTGACTGTGCATGCACTGATCACATGACAGATCATTCACTGATCACGTGGCTATCATGCACTGATCACGTGACTGCACATGCACTGATCACGTAATTGTAGGCAATGATCACGTGGCTATCATGCACTGTTCACGTGGCTGGTCATGCACTGCTCATGTGACTGAGCATGCACTGAGCACTTAGCTACCATGCATTGATCACTTGGCTATCATACACTGAACACGTGGCTGATCATGCACTGCTCATGTGACTGAGCATGCACTGATCACTTAGCTACCATGCATTGATCACTTGGCTATCATGCACTGATCACGTGGCTGATCATGCACTGATTATGTGGCTGATCATGCACTGATCACGTAGCTATCATGCACTGATCATATGGATATCATGCACTGATCCCATGGCTGATCATGCACTGATCTCGAGACTTATCATGCACTGGTCACGTGGCTATTATGCACTGATCACCTGGCTGATCATACAGTGATCACGTGACTGATCATGCACTGATCACGTGCCTGATCATGCACTTATCACGTGACTGATCATGCACTGATCTGGTGACTGGTCATGCACTGATCACATGGCTGATCATGCACTGATCACGAAGCTGATCATACACTGATCACGTGACTGTGCATGCACTGATCACATGGCTGATCATGCACTGGTCACGTGGCTGATCGTTCACTGATCACGTGGCTATCATGCACTGATCACGTGTCTATCATGCACTGATCACGTGACTGCGCATGAATTGAACACGAACTTGTTCATGCACTGTTTACGTGGCTATCATGCACTGATCACCTGGCTGATTATGCATTGATGACGTGACTGATTATGCACTGATTGTGTAGCTGTCATGCACTGATCACATGAGTGCGCATGCCATGATCACGTGACTGATCATGCACTGATCACGTTGTGTATCATGCACTGATCACATGACGGCGCATGAACTGATCACGTGGATATTATACACTGATCAAGTGACAGATCATGCACTAATCACGTGACTGATCATGCACTGATCACGTGGCTGTCATGCACTGATCACGTGACTGATCATACATTATTCACGTGGCTATCATGCACGATCACATGGCTGATCATGCACTGATCACGTGGCTGATCATGCACTGATCACGTGGCTGATCATTCACTGATCATGAAGCTGATCATACACTGATCACGTGACTGTGCATGCACTGATCACATGGCGGATCATGCACTGATCACGTGGCTGATCATGCGCTGATCACGTGGCTAATCATGCACTAATCACGTTGCTTACCATGCACTGATCAGGTGGCTATCATGCACTGATCACGTGGCTGATCATACACTGATCACGTGACTGCGCATGCACTGATCACCTGACAGATCTTTCACTGATCACGTGGCTATCATGCACTGATCACATGTCTATCATGCACTGATCACGTGACTGCGCATGAATTGAACACGAACTTCTTCATGCACTGTTACGTGGCTATCATGCACTGATCACGTTGCTGATTATGCATTGATGACGTGACTGATTATGCACTGATTGCGTAGCTGTCATGCACTGATCACATGACTGCGCATGCCATGATCACGTGGATATTATACACTGATCAAGTGACAGGCCATGCACTACTCACGTGACTGATCATGCACTGATCACGTGGCTGTCATGCACTGATCACGTGACTGATCATACACTATTCACGTGGCTATCAAGCACGATCACGTGGCTGATCATACACTGATCACGTGGCTGATCATGCACTGATCACGTGCCTGATCATGCACTGATCACGTGGCTGATCATGCACTGATCACGAAGCTGATCATACACTGGGCACGTGACTGTGAATGCACTGATCACATGGCTGATCATGCACTGCTCCCGTGTCTGATCATTCGCTGATCACGTGGCTGATTATGCACTGTTTGCGTAGCTGTCATGCACTGATCACATGAGTTCGCATGCCATGATCACGTGACTGATCATGCACTGATCACTTGGCTATCATGCACTGATCACGTGGCTGATCATACACTGATCACGTCGCTGATCATGAACTGATCACGTGACTTAGCATACAGTGATCTCGTGTCTGAATGGTGCTGATCATGTGACTAATCAAGAACTGATCACTTGGCTATAATGCACTGATCACGTGACTGTGCATGCACTGATCATGTGGATGATCATACACTGATCACGTGGCTGAGCATACACTGATCACGTGACTGATCAATCACTGATCACGTGGCTATCATGCACTGATCACGTGACTGCACATGCACTGATCACGTAATTGTAGGCAATGATCACGTGGCTATCATGCACTGATCACGTGGCTGATCATGCACTGCTCATGTGACTGAGCATGCACTGATCACTTAGCTACCATGCATTGATCACTTGGCTATCATGCACTGAACACGTGGCTGATCATACACTGATCACGTGACTGCACATGCACTGATCACGTGGCTGATCATACAGAGATCATGTGGCTGATCATGCACTGATCACATCGCTGATCATGCACAGATCTCGTAGCTATCATGCACTGATCACATTGCTATCATGCACTGATCCCGTGGCTGATCATGCACTGATCACGTGGCTGATCATGCACTGATCACGAAGCTGATCATACACTGCTCACGTGACTGTGAATGCACTGATCACGTGCCTGATCATGCACTTTTCACGTGACTGATCATGCACTGATCTCGTGACTGATCATGCACTGATCACATGGCTGATCATGCACTGATCACGTGGCTGATCATGCACCGATCACGTGGCTGATTATACACTAATCACGTGACTGTGCATGCACTGATCACATGACAGATCATTCACTGATCACGTGGCTATCATGCACTGATCACGTGACTGCACATGCACTGATCACGTAATTGTAGGCAATGATCACGTGGCTATCATGCACTGTTCACGTGGCTGGTCATGCACTGCTCATGTGACTGAGCATGCACTGAGCACTTAGCTAACATGCATTGATCACTTGGCTATCATACACTGAACACGTGGCTGATCATGCACTGCTCATGTGACTGAGCATGCACTGATCACTTAGCTACCATGCATTGATCACTTGGCTATCATGCACTGATCACGTGGCTGATCATGCACTGATTATGTGGCTGATCATGCACTGATCACGTAGCTATCATGCACTGATCACATGGATATCATGCACTGATCCCATGGCTGATCATGCACTGATCTCGAGACTGATCATGCACTGGTCACGTGGCTATTATGCACTGATCACCTGGCTGATCATACAGTGATCACGTGACTGATCATGCACTGATCACGTGCCTGATCATGCACTTATCACGTGACTGATCATGCACTGATCTGGTGACTGGTCATGCACTGATCACATGGCTGATCATGCACTTATCACGAAGCTGATCATACACTGATCACGTGACTGTGCATGCACTGATCACATGGCTGATCATGCACTGGTCACGTGGCTGATCGTTCACTGATCACGTGGCTATCATGCACTGATCACGTGTCTATCATGCACTGATCACGTGACTGCGCATGAATTGAACACGAACTTGTTCATGCACTGTTTACGTGGCTATCATGCACTGATCACCTGGCTGATTATGCATTGATGACGTGACTGATTATGCACTGATTGCGTAGCTGTCATGCACTGATCACATGAGTGCGCATGCCATGATCACGGGACTGATCATGCACTGATCACGTTGTGTATCATGCACTGATCACATGACGGCGCATGAACTGATCACGTGGATATTATACACTGACCAAGTGACAGATCATGCACTAATCACGTGACTGATCATGCACTGATCACGTGGCTGTCATGCACTGATCACGTGACTGATGATACATTATTCACGTGGCTATCATGCACGATCACATGGCTGATCATGCACTGATCACGTGGCTGATCATGCACTGATCACGTGGCTGATCATTCACTGATCATGAAGCTGATCATACACTGATCACGTGACTGTGCATGCACTGATCACATGGCTGATCATGCACTGATCACGTGGCTGATCATGCGCTGATCACGTGGCTAATCATGCACTAATCACGTTGCTTACCATGCACTGATCAGGTGGCTATCATGCACTGATCACGTGGCTGATCATACACTGATCACGTGACTGCGCATGCACTGATCACCTGACAGATCTTTCACTGATCACGTGGCTATCATGCACTGATCACGTGTCTATCATGCACTGATCACGTGACTGGGCATGAATTGTACACGAACTTCTTCATGCACTGTTTACGTGGCTATCATGCACTGATCACGTGGCTGATTATGCATTGATGATGTGACTGATTATGCACTGATTGCGTAGCTGTCATGCACTGATCACATGACTGCGCATGCCATGATCACGTGGATATTATACATGATCAAGTGACAGGCCATGCACTAATCACGTGACTGATCATGCACTGATCACGTGGCTGTCATGCACTGATCACGTGACTGATCATACACTATTCACGTGGCTATCAAGCACGATCACGTGGCTGATCATACACTGATCACGTGGCTGATCATGCACTGATCACGTGCCTGATCATGCACTGATCACGTGGCTGATCATGCACTGATCACGAAGCTGATCATACACTGGGCACGTGACTGTGAATGCACTGATCACATGGCTGATCATGCACTGCTCCCGTGTCTGATCATTCGCTGATCACGTGGCTGATTATGCACTGATTGCGTAGCTGTCATGCACTGATCACATGAGTTCGCATGCCATGATCACGTGACTGATCATGCACTGATCACTTGGCTATCATGCACTGATCACGTGGCTGATCATACACTGATCACATCGCTGATCATGAACTGATCACGTGACTTAGCATACAGTGATCTCGTGTCTGAATGGTGCTGATCATGTGACTAATCAAGAACTGATCACTTGGCTATAATGCACTGATCACGTGACTGTGCATGCACTGATCATGTGGATGATCATACACTGATCACGTGGCTGAGCATACACTGATCACGTGACTGATCAATCACTGATCACGTGGCTATCATGCACTGATCACGTGACTGCACATGCACTGATCACGTAATTGTAGGCAATGATCACGTGGCTATCATGCACTGATCACGTGGCTGATCATGTGACTGAGCATGCACTGATCACTTAGCTACCATGCATTGATCACTTGGCTATCATGCACTGAACACGTGGCTGATCATACACTGATCACGTGGCTGATCATACAGAGATCAAGTGGCTGATCATGCACTGATCACATCGCTGATCATGCACAGATCTCGTAGCTATCATGCACTGATCACATGGCTATCATGCACTGATCCCGTGGCTGATCATGCACTGATCACGTGGCTGATCATGCACTGATCACGAAGCTGATCATACACTCCTCACGTGACTGTGAATGCACTGATCACGTGCCTGATCATGCACTTTTCACGTGACTGATCATGCACTGATCTCGTGACTGATCATGCACTGATCACATGGCTGATCATGCACTGATCACGTGGCTGATCATGCACCGATCACGTGGCTGATTATACACTAATCACGTGACTGTGCATGCACTGATCACATGACAGATCATTCACTGATCACGTGGCTATCATGCACTGATCACGTGACTGCACATGCACTGATCACGTAATTGTAGGCAATGATCACGTGGCTATCATGCACTGTTCACGTGGCTGGTCATGCACTGCTCATGTGACTGAGCATGCACTGAGCACTTAGCTACCATGCATTGATCACTTGGCTATCATACACTGAACACGTGGCTGATCATGCACTGCTCATGTGACTGAGCATGCACTGATCACTTAGCTCCCATGCATTGATCACTTGGCTATCATGCACTGATCACGTGGCTGATCATGCACTGATTATGTGGCTGATCATGCACTGATCACGTAGCTATCATGCACTGATCACATGGATATCATGCACTGATCCCATGGCTGATCATGCACTGATCTCGAGACTGATCATGCACTGGTCACGTGGCTATTATGCACTGATCACCTGGCTGATCATACAGTGATCACGTGACTGATCATGCACTGATCACGTGCCTGATCATGCACTTATCACGTGACTGATCATGCACTGATCTGGTGACTGGTCATGCACTGATCACATGGCTGATCATGCACTGATCACGAAGCTGATCATACACTGATCACGTGACTGTGCATGCACTGATCACATTGCTATCATGCACTGATCCCGTGGCTGATCATGCACTGATCACGTGGCTGATCATGCACTGATCACGAAGCTGATCATACACTGCTCACGTGACTGTGAATGCACTGATCACGTGCCTGATCATGCACTTTTCACGTGACTGATCATGCACTGATCTCGTGACTGATCATGCACTGATCACATGGCTGATCATGCACTGATCACGTGGCTGATCATGCACCGATCACGTGGCTGATTATACACTAATCACGTGACTGTGCATGCACTGATCACATGACAGATCATTCACTGATCACGTGGCTATCATGCACTGATCACGTGACTGCACATGCACTGATCACGTAATTGTAGGCAATGATCACGTGGCTATCATGCACTGTTCACGTGGCTGGTCATGCACTGCTCATGTGACTGAGCATGCACTGAGCACTTAGCTACCATGCATTGATCACTTGGCTATCATACACTGAACACGTGGCTGATCATGCACTGCTCATGTGACTGAGCATGCACTGATCACTTAGCTACCATGCATTGATCACTTGGCTATCATGCACTGATCACGTGGCTGATCATGCACTGATTATGTGGCTGATCATGCACTGATCACGTAGCTATCATGCACTGATCACATGGATATCATGCACTGATCCCATGGCTGATCATGCACTGATCTCGAGACTGATCATGCACTGGTCACGTGGCTATTATGCACTGATCACCTGGCTGATCATACAGTGATCACGTGACTGATCATGCACTGATCACGTGCCTGATCATGCACTTATCACGTGACTGATCATGCACTGATCTGGTGACTGGTCATGCACTGATCACATGGCTGATCATGCACTTATCACGAAGCTGATCATGCACTGGTCACGTGGCTGATCATTCACTGATCACGTGGCTATCATGCACTGATCACGTGTCTATCATGCACTGATCACGTGACTGCGCATGAATTGAACACGAACTTGTTCATGCACTGTTTACGTGGCTATCATGCACTGATCACCTGGTTGATTATGCATTGATGACGTGACTGATTATGCACTGATTGCGTAGCTGTCATGCACTGATCACATGAGTGCGCATGCCATGATCACGGGACTGATCATGCACTGATCACGTTGTGTATCATGCACTGATCACATGACGGCGCATGAACTGATCACGTGGATATTATACACTGACCAAGTGACAGATCATGCACTAATCACGTGACTGATCATGCACTGATCACGTGGCTGTCATGCACTGATCACGTGACTGATGATACATTATTCACGTGGCTATCATGCACGATCACATGGCTGATCATGCACTGATCACGTGGCTGATCATGCACTGATCACGTGGCTGATCATTCACTGATCATGAAGCTGATCATACACTGATCACGTGACTGTGCATGCACTGATCACATGGCTGATCATGCACTGATCACGTGGCTGATCATGCGCTGATCACGTGGCTAATCATGCACTAATCACGTTGCTTACCATGCACTGATCAGGTGGCTATCATGCACTGATCACGTGGCTGATCATACACTGATCACGTGACTGCGCATGCACTGATCACCTGACAGATCTTTCACTGATCACGTGGCTATCATGCACTGATCACGTGTCTATCATGCACTGATCACGTGACTGGGCATGAATTGTACACGAACTTCTTCATGCACTGTTTACGTGGCTATCATACACTGATCACGTGGCTGATTATGCATTGATGATGTGACTGATTATGCACTGATTGCGTAGCTGTCATGCACTGATCACATGACTGCGCATGCCATGATCACGTGGATATTATACACTGATCAAGTGACAGGCCATGCACTAATCACGTGACTGATCATGCACTGATCACGTGGCTGTCATGCACTGATCACGTGACTGATCATACACTATTCACGTGGCTATCAAGCACGATCATGTGGCTGATCATACACTGATCACGTGGCTGATCATGCACTGATCACGTGCCTGATCATGCACTGATCACGTGGCTGATCATGCACTGATCACGAAGCTGATCATACACCTGGCACGTGACTGTGCATGCACTGATCACGTGGCTGATCATGCACTGATCACTTGGCTGATCATGCACTGATCACGTGGCTGATCATACAATGATCACGTGACTGATTATGCACTGATAGCTTAGCTGTCATGCACTGATCACATGACTGCGCATGCCATGATCACATGATTGATCATGCACTGATCACGTTGCGTATCATGCACTGATCACATGACGGCGCATGAACTGATCACGTGGATATTATACACTGATCAAGTGACAGATCATGCATTAATCACGTGACTGATCATGCACTGATCACTTGGCTATCATGCACTGATCACGTGACTGATCATGCTCTGATCACGTGGCTATCATGCACTGATCATGTCACTACACATGCCCTGATCACGTAATTGTAGGCAATGATCACGTGGCTATCATGCACTGATCACGTGGAGGATCATGCACTGCTCATGTGACTGAGCATGCACTTATCACTTAGCTATCATGCATTGATCACTTGGCTATCATGCACTGATCACGTGACTGATCATGCACTGATCACGTGGCTATCATGCACTGATCACGTGACTACACATGCCCTGATCACGTAATTGTAGGCAATGATCACGTGAATATCATGCACTGATCAAGTGGGTGATCATGCACTGCTCATGTGACTGAGCATGCACTGATCACGTTGCTATCATGCTTTGATCACTTGGCTATCATGCACTGAACACGTGGCTAATCATACACTGATCATGTGACTGCACATGCACTGATCACGTGGCTGATCATACTGATCACATGACTGCGCATGCACTGATCACGTGACTGATCATGCACTGATCACGTGGCTATCATTCACTGATCACTTGGGTATCATGCACTGAACACGTGGCTGATCATACACTGATCATGTGACTGCACATGCACTGATCACGTGGCTGATCATACAATGATCATGTGACTGATTATGCACTGATAGCTTAGCTGTCATGCACTGATCACATGACTGCGCATGCCATGATCACATGATTGATCATGCGCTGATCACGTTGCGTATCATGCACTGATCACATGACGGCGCATAAACTGATCACGTGGATATTATACACTGATCAAGTGACAGATCATGCATTAATCACGTGACTGATCATGCACTGATCACATGGCTATCATGCACTGATCACGTGACTGATCATGCACTGATCACGTGGCTATCATGCACTGATCCCGTGACTACACATCCCTGATCACGTAATTGTAGGCAATGATCACGTGGCTATCATGCACTGATCACGTGGAGGATCATGCACTGCTCATGTGACTGAGCATGCACTTATCACTTAGCTATCATGCATTGATCACTTGGCTATCATGCACTGAACACATGGCTGATCATACACTGATCACGTGACTGCACAAGCACTGAGCACGTGGCTTATCATACAGTGATCTCGTGACGGATCTTGCACCGATTACGTGGCTGACCATGCACTGATCACGTAGCTATCATGCACTGATCACTTGACTATCATGCACTGATCCCATGGCTGATCATGCACTGATCTCGAGACTGATCATGCACTGAACACGTGGCTATCAGGCACTGATCACCTGGCTGATCATACACTGATCGCGTGACTGATCATGCACTGATCACGAGCCTGATCATGGACTTATCACGTGACTCATCATGCACTGATCTCGTGACTCATCATGCAATGATAACATGGCTGATCATGCACTGATCTCGTGACAGATCATGCAGAGATCAGGTGGCTATCATGCACTGATCACGTGGCTGATCATGCACTGATCACGTGACTGATCATGCACTGTTCACGTGGCTATCATGCCCTGATCACGTGGCTGATCATACACTGATCACGTGGCTATCATGCCCTGATCACGTGACTGATTATGCACTGATCACGTGGCTATCATGCACTGATCACGTGACTGATCATGCACTGTTCACGTGGCTATCATGCCCTGATCACGTGGCTGATCATACACTGATCACGTGACTGATCATGCACTGATCACTTGGCTATCATGCACTGATCACGTGGCTGATCATACACTGATCACATCGCTGATCATGAACTGATCACGTGACTTAGCATACAGTGATCTCGTGTCTGAATGGTGCTGATCATGTGACTAATCAAGAACTGATCACTTGGCTATAATGCACTGATCACGTGACTGTGCATGCACTGATCATGTGGATGATCATACACTGATCACGTGGCTGAGCATACACTGATCACGTGACTGATCAATCACTGATCACGTGGCTATCATGCACTGATCACGTGACTGCACATGCACTGATCACGTAATTGTAGGCAATGATCACGTGGCTATCATGCACTGATCACGTGGCTGATCATGTGACTGAGCATGCACTGATCACTTAGCTACCATGCATTGATCACTTGGCTATCATGCACTGAACACGTGGCTGATCATACACTGATCACGTGGCTGATCATACAGAGATCAAGTGGCTGATCATGCACTGATCACATCGCTGATCATGCACAGATCTCGTAGCTATCATGCACTGATCACATGGCTATCATGCACTGATCCCGTGGCTGATCATGCACTGATCACGTGGCTGATCATGCACTGATCACGAAGCTGATCATACACTCCTCACGTGACTGTGAATGCACTGATCACGTGCCTGATCATGCACTTTTCACGTGACTGATCATGCACTGATCTCGTGACTGATCATGCACTGATCACATGGCTGATCATGCACTGATCACGTGGCTGATCATGCACCGATCACGTGGCTGATTATACACTAATCACGTGACTGTGCATGCACTGATCACATGACAGATCATTCACTGATCACGTGGCTATCATGCACTGATCACGTGACTGCACATGCACTGATCACGTAATTGTAGGCAATGATCACGTGGCTATCATGCACTGTTCACGTGGCTGGTCATGCACTGCTCATGTGACTGAGCATGCACTGAGCACTTAGCTACCATGCATTGATCACTTGGCTATCATACACTGAACACGTGGCTGATCATGCACTGCTCATGTGACTGAGCATGCACTGATCACTTAGCTACCATGCATTGATCACTTGGCTATCATGCACTGATCACGTGGCTGATCATGCACTGATTATGTGGCTGATCATGCACTGATCACGTAGCTATCATGCACTGATCACATGGATATCATGCACTGATCCCATGGCTGATCATGCACTGATCTCGAGACTGATCATGCACTGGTCACGTGGCTATTATGCACTGATCACCTGGCTGATCATACAGTGATCACGTGACTGATCATGCACTGATCACGTGCCTGATCATGCACTTATCACGTGACTGATCATGCACTGATCTGGTGACTGGTCATGCACTGATCACATGGCTGATCATGCACTGATCACGAGGCTGATCATACACTGATCACGTGACTGTGCATGCACTGATCACATTGCTATCATGCACTGATCCCGTGGCTGATCATGCACTGATCACGTGGCTGATCATGCACTGATCACGAAGCTGATCATACACTGCTCACGTGACTGTGAATGCACTGATCACGTGCCTGATCATGCACTTTTCACGTGACTGATCATGCACTGATCTCGTGACTGATCATGCACTGATCACATGGCTGATCATGCACTGATCACGTGGCTGATCATGCACCGATCACGTGGCTGATTATACACTAATCACGTGACTGTGCATGCACTGATCACATGACAGATCATTCACTGATCACGTGGCTATCATGCACTGATCACGTGACTGCACATGCACTGATCACGTAATTGTAGGCAATGATCACGTGGCTATCATGCACTGTTCACGTGGCTGGTCATGCACTGCTCATGTGACTGAGCATGCACTGAGCACTTAGCTACCATGCATTGATCACTTGGCTATCATACACTGAACACGTGGCTGATCATGCACTGCTCATGTGACTGAGCATGCACTGATCACTTAGCTACCATGCATTGATCACTTGGCTATCATGCACTGATCACGTGGCTGATCATGCACTGATTATGTGGCTGATCATGCACTGATCACGTAGCTATCATGCACTGATCACATGGATATCATGCACTGATCCCATGGCTGATCATGCACTGATCTCGAGACTGATCATGCACTGGTCACGTGGCTATTATGCACTGATCACCTGGCTGATCATACAGTGATCACGTGACTGATCATGCACTGATCACGTGCCTGATCATGCACTTATCACGTGACTGATCATGCACTGATCTGGTGACTGGTCATGCACTGATCACATGGCTGATCATGCACTTATCACGAAGCTGATCATGCACTGGTCACGTGGCTGATCATTCACTGATCACGTGGCTATCATGCACTGATCACGTGTCTATCATGCACTGATCACGTGACTGCGCATGAATTGAACACGAACTTGTTCATGCACTGTTTACGTGGCTATCATGCACTGATCACCTGGTTGATTATGCATTGATGACGTGACTGATTATGCACTGATTGCGTAGCTGTCATGCACTGATCACATGAGTGCGCATGCCATGATCACGGGACTGATCATGCACTGATCACGTTGTGTATCATGCACTGATCACATGACGGCGCATGAACTGATCACGTGGATATTATACACTGACCAAGTGACAGATCATGCACTAATCACGTGACTGATCATGCACTGATCACGTGGCTGTCATGCACTGATCACGTGACTGATGATACATTATTCACGTGGCTATCATGCACGATCACATGGCTGATCATGCACTGATCACGTGGCTGATCATGCACTGATCACGTGGCTGATCATTCACTGATCATGAAGCTGATCATACACTGATCACGTGACTGTGCATGCACTGATCACATGGCTGATCATGCACTGATCACGTGGCTGATCATGCGCTGATCACGTGGCTAATCATGCACTAATCACGTTGCTTACCATGCACTGATCAGGTGGCTATCATGCACTGATCACGTGGCTGATCATACACTGATCACGTGACTGCGCATGCACTGATCACCTGACAGATCTTTCACTGATCACGTGGCTATCATGCACTGATCACGTGTCTATCATGCACTGATCACGTGACTGGGCATGAATTGTACACGAACTTCTTCATGCACTGTTTACGTGGCTATCATACACTGATCACGTGGCTGATTATGCATTGATGATGTGACTGATTATGCACTGATTGCGTAGCTGTCATGCACTGATCACATGACTGCGCATGCCATGATCACGTGGATATTATACACTGATCAAGTGACAGGCCATGCACTAATCACGTGACTGATCATGCACTGATCACGTGGCTGTCATGCACTGATCACGTGACTGATCATACACTATTCACGTGGCTATCAAGCACGATCATGTGGCTGATCATACACTGATCACGTGGCTGATCATGCACTGATCACGTGCCTGATCATGCACTGATCACGTGGCTGATCATGCACTGATCACGAAGCTGATCATACACCTGGCACGTGACTGTGCATGCACTGATCACGTGGCTGATCATGCACTGATCACTTGGCTGATCATGCACTGATCACGTGGCTGATCATACAATGATCACGTGACTGATTATGCACTGATAGCTTAGCTGTCATGCACTGATCACATGACTGCGCATGCCATGATCACATGATTGATCATGCACTGATCACGTTGCGTATCATGCACTGATCACATGACGGCGCATGAACTGATCACGTGGATATTATACACTGATCAAGTGACAGATCATGCATTAATCACGTGACTGATCATGCACTGATCACTTGGCTATCATGCACTGATCACGTGACTGATCATGCTCTGATCACGTGGCTATCATGCACTGATCATGTCACTACACATGCCCTGATCACGTAATTGTAGGCAATGATCACGTGGCTATCATGCACTGATCACGTGGAGGATCATGCACTGCTCATGTGACTGAGCATGCACTTATCACTTAGCTATCATGCATTGATCACTTGGCTATCATGCACTGATCACGTGACTGATCATGCACTGATCACGTGGCTATCATGCACTGATCACGTGACTACACATGCCCTGATCACGTAATTGTAGGCAATGATCACGTGAATATCATGCACTGATCAAGTGGGTGATCATGCACTGCTCATGTGACTGAGCATGCACTGATCACGTTGCTATCATGCTTTGATCACTTGGCTATCATGCACTGAACACGTGGCTAATCATACACTGATCATGTGACTGCACATGCACTGATCACGTGGCTGATCATACTGATCACATGACTGCGCATGCACTGATCACGTGACTGATCATGCACTGATCACGTGGCTATCATTCACTGATCACTTGGGTATCATGCACTGAACACGTGGCTGATCATACACTGATCATGTGACTGCACATGCACTGATCACGTGGCTGATCATACAATGATCATGTGACTGATTATGCACTGATAGCTTAGCTGTCATGCACTGATCACATGACTGCGCATGCCATGATCACATGATTGATCATGCGCTGATCACGTTGCGTATCATGCACTGATCACATGACGGCGCATAAACTGATCACGTGGATATTATACACTGATCAAGTGACAGATCATGCATTAATCACGTGACTGATCATGCACTGATCACATGGCTATCATGCACTGATCACGTGACTGATCATGCACTGATCACGTGGCTATCATGCACTGATCCCGTGACTACACATCCCTGATCACGTAATTGTAGGCAATGATCACGTGGCTATCATGCACTGATCACGTGGAGGATCATGCACTGCTCATGTGACTGAGCATGCACTTATCACTTAGCTATCATGCATTGATCACTTGGCTATCATGCACTGAACACATGGCTGATCATACACTGATCACGTGACTGCACAAGCACTGAGCACGTGGCTTATCATACAGTGATCTCGTGACGGATCTTGCACCGATTACGTGGCTGACCATGCACTGATCACGTAGCTATCATGCACTGATCACTTGACTATCATGCACTGATCCCATGGCTGATCATGCACTGATCTCGAGACTGATCATGCACTGAACACGTGGCTATCAGGCACTGATCACCTGGCTGATCATACACTGATCGCGTGACTGATCATGCACTGATCACGAGCCTGATCATGGACTTATCACGTGACTCATCATGCACTGATCTCGTGACTCATCATGCAATGATAACATGGCTGATCATGCACTGATCTCGTGACAGATCATGCAGAGATCAGGTGGCTATCATGCACTGATCACGTGGCTGATCATGCACTGATCACGTGACTGATCATGCACTGTTCACGTGGCTATCATGCCCTGATCACGTGGCTGATCATACACTGATCACGTGGCTATCATGCCCTGATCACGTGACTGATTATGCACTGATCACGTGGCTATCATGCACTGATCACATGACTGATCATGCACTGTTCACGTGGCTATCATGCCCTGATCACGTGGCTGATCATACACTGATCACGTGACTGATCATGCACTGATCACATGCCTGATCAGGCACTGATCACGTGCCTGATCATGCACTGATCACGTTGCGTATCATGCACTGATCACATGACGGCGCATGAACTGATCACGTGGATATTATACACTGATCAAGTGCAGATCATGCATTAAACATGTGACTGATCAGGCACTGATCACGTGGCTATCATGCACTGATCACGTGACTGATAATGCACTGTTCACGTGGCTATCATGCACTGATCACGTGGCTGATCATACACTGATCACGTGCCTGATCAGGCACTGATCACTTGGATGATCATGCACTGATCACCTGGATGATCATGCACTGATAATCTGGCTATCATACCCTGATCATGTGCCTGATCATGCACTCTTCACGTGCCTGATCATGCACTGATCATGAAGCTGATCATACACTGATCATGTGACTGTGTATGCACTGATCACATGGCTGATATTGCACTGATCAAGTGGCTGATCATGCGCTGATCACGTGGCTAATCATGCACTAATCACGTTGCTTACCATGCACTGATCAGGTGGCTATCATGCACTGAGCACGAAGCTGATCATACACTGATCACCTGACTGTGCATGCACTGATCACATGGCTGATCATGCACTGATCAATTGGCTGATCATGAGCTGATCACGTGGCTAATCATGCACTAATCACGTTGCGTACCATGCACTGGTCATGTGGCTATCATGCTCTGATCACGTGGCTGATCATACTGATCACATGACTGCGCATGCACTGATCACGTGACTGATCATGTACTGAGCACGTGGCTATCATTCACTGATCACGTGTCTATCATGCATTGAACACGTGGCTGATTATCGGGGACCAGCCCCGGCTGATCCAGGGTATTCGAAGGACAGACGGCGTAGGCGAAGATCAGGAAACAGTTGCTTAATTAAATGTTAATTAAGGATATAAAGAGTAATAGAATGAGGATAGCTCAGTGAAGAAATTCAGTGGAGAAAAGAGGCTGAAATAAGGATAGCTCAGTGAGGAAATTCAGTGGAGAAAAGAGGCTGATATAAGGATAGATCAGTGAGGAAATTCAGTGGAGAAAAGAGGCTGAATAATTCAGCCAGAAGGTAAGAGAAAGAACGACATGGTGAGACGAAGTTTCGGTGAACAAGGCCCGCACTTTATTTTCCAAAGTAGTTTTTATACCTTAAGTTATGCATAGAGCATAATGGGGGAAGGGGTAGAGTCTTGCAGCAAACCAGGCTTTCTTCCTGCAAACTTATCATATGCAAAAGCTTAGGTGATTTGCATCATCTTCTGGCCCGGAGGCCTGTTAACATTTTAAGACCTTTTCTTCAGAAAACTTATGTTTCTCTAAAGGTGATTGGTCAGGAGCCACCCTCCAAAAGCATTAGATAAAGTTGCATTCCTACAGCGCAAAGGTGTGGTGGGCTATAACAAGAAAAAGAATTAACTCAAGGGTCCCAGGTTACAAACATTAAAGCTACTATTTACACCAATTATATTAATCAATACACTGCCAGGGACACAGCAGGTAAGGGATATGGAGACTTAGCAGCAAACATTGGCCCAACAAGTGAAAATCCCTTCACCAATACAATTTCTAATCAATCTTTTAACTACTCAAAAGAATCTGTGTTTAGACAGCTTAGAACATCTGCCTCTCACAGTTGGGAGGCTCTGAACAATCACATGTGGCCGGAAAAACCTATTCAGGCAGGCTAGAGGATTTCCAAAGGAGTTTGTAGGTTAAACACTGTCACACCCAGGAATTATTAACTGGAGCTGTAAGCTAACTTTTTTCAAAGAGGTAGTGGGGGACAGCCCCCCGTAAAGTCAGAGGTGTAGGTGAAAGCACAAAGCAGAAAGTAGGTAGACTCTGGTTTTGGGGTAGATTGCTCGAGAATTTCACGGGAGACTCCTGAGGCTTGATCCCGTCTTTGCGTATGCCAAGCCTCCTTCCTCATGACCGTTGCCAGAGGCGGAGCTCGCTCCCCGCAGCTGATCATAAAATGATCACGTGACTGTGCATGCACTAATCACATGGCTGCTCATGCACTGATCACGTGGCTGATCATGCACTGATCACGTGGCTGATCATGCACTGATCCCGTGACTGACCATGCACTGATCACGTGACAGATCATGCACGGATCACGTGGCTATCATGCACTGATCACGTGTCTATCGTGCACTGATCACGTGAGTGCCCATGCACTGATCACGTGACTATCATGCACTGATCACGTGTCTATCATGCATTGAAAATGTGGCTGATCATTCAATGATTACGTGACTGTGCATGCACTAATCACGTGATTTCACATGCACTGATCACGTAAATTTAGGCAATGATCACGTGGCTATCATGCACTGATCACGTGGCTGATCATGCACTGCTCATGTGACTGTAGATGAACTAATCACGTGGCTGATCATACAGTGATCACGTGACTGTGCATGCACTAGTCACGTGATTTCACATGCACTGATCAAGTCAATGCAGGCAATGATCAGGTGGCTATCATGCACTGAACAAGTGGCTGATCATACACTGATCACGTGACTGCATATGCACTGATAATGTGGCTGATCATACAGTGATCACGTGGCTGATCATGCACTGAATACGTGGCTGATCATGCGCTGATCACGGAGCTATCATGCAGTGATCACATGGCTATCATGCAATTATCCCATGGCTCATCATGCACTGATCACGTGACTGATCATGCAGTGGTCACGTGGCTATCAAGCACTGATCACGTGGCTGATCATACACTGATGACGTGACTGATCATGCACTGATCACCTGCCTGATCATGCACTGATCAGGTGGCTGATCATGCACTGATCTCGATTCTGATCATGCACTGGTCACCTGGCTATCATGCACTGATCACCTGGCTGATCATACACTGATCACGTGACTGATCATGCACTGATCACGTGCCTGATCAGGCACTTATCACGTGACTGATCATGCACTGATCACTTGGCTGATCATGCACTGATCAGAACCAGATCATACACTGATCACGTGACTGTGCATGTACTAATCACATGGCTGATCATGCACTGATCACGTTGCTGATCATGCGCTGATCAAGTGCCTGATCATGCACTGATTACGTGGCTGATCATACACTGGTCACGTGACTGTGAATGCACTGATCACATGGCTGATCATGCACTGCTCACGTGGCTGAATATTCGCTGATCACATGGCTGAACATTCGCTGATCACATGGCTGATCATGCACTGATCACGTGACTGATTATGCACTGATTGCGTAGGTGTCCTGCACTGATCACATGAGTTTGCATGCCATGATCACGTGGCTAATCATACATTGATCACGTAACTAATCATGCACTGATCACATGGCTATCATGCACTGATCCCAAGGCTGATCATGCACTGATCTCGATACTGATCATGCACTGGTCACCTGGCTATCATGCACTGATCACCTGGCTGATCTTACACTGATCACATGACTGTGCATGCACTGATCACGTGGCTGATAAGGCACTGATCATGTGGCAGATCATGGACTGATCACGTGGTTAATCATACACTAACCAGGTGGCTGATCATGCACTAATCACTTTGCGGATCATGCACTGATCACGTGGCTGATCATAAACTGATCACGTGGCTGATCATGCACTGATCACGTGGATGATCATGCACTGATAACCTGGCTATCATACACTGATCACGTGACTGATCATGCACTCTTCACTAGACTGATCATGTATTGAGCACGTGGCTGATCATGCAATGATCACGAGGCGGATCATACACTGATCACGTGACTATGAATGCACTGATCACGTGGCTGATCATGCACTGATCATGTGGCAGATCATGCAATGATCACGTGGTTAATCATACACTAACCACGTGGCTGATCATGCACTGATCACGTGGTTAATCATGTACTGATCACCTGACTGATCATGCACTGATCACGTAGCTATCATGCACTGATCACGTGGCTGATCATACACTGATCACGTCGCTGATCATGAACTGATCACGTGACTTAGCATGCAGTGATATCGTGTCTGATCATGCACTAATCACGTGCCTGATTATGCACTGATCACGTGACTTAGCCTGCAGTGATCTAGTGTCTGAATGATGCTGATCATGTGACTAATCAAGAACTGATTACGTGGCTATAATGCACTGATCACGTGACTGCGCATGCACTGATAATGTGGATGATCATACACTGATCACTTCACTGATCACGCACTAATCACGTGACTGATCATTCACTGATCACGTGGCTATCATGCACTGATCACGGGACTGCACATGCACTGGTCACGTAATTGTAGGCAATTATCATGTGGCTATCATGCACTGATCACGTGGCTTATCATGCAATGCTCATGTGACTGAGCATGCACTGATCACTTACCTATCATGCATTGATCATTTGGCTATCATGCACTGAAGACGTGGCTGATCATACAATGATCACGTGACTGCACATGCACTGATCACGTGGCTAAACATACAGAGATCAAGTGGCTGATCATGCACTGATTACGTGGCTGATCAGGCACAGATCACATAGCTATCATGCACTGATCACAGGGCTATCATGCACTGATCCTGTTGCTCATCATGAACTGATCACGTGACTGATCATGCACTAGTCATGTGGTTATCATGCACTGATGACATGGATGATCATACACTGATCACGTGACTGATCATGCACTGATCACGTGCCTGATCCTGCACTGATCACATGGCTGATCATGCACTGATCACGAAGCTGATAATACAATGATCATGTGACTGTTCATGCACTGATCACTTGGTTGAACATGCACTGATCACGTGGCTGATCATGCACTGATAACCTGGCTATCACACACTGATCTTGTGCGTGATCATACACTCTTCACGTGCCTGATCATGCACTGATCATGTGGCTGATAATGCACTGATCACGAAGCTGATCATACACTGATCACGTGACTGTGCATGCACTGATCACATGGGTGATCATGCACTGATCAAGTGGCTGATCATGCGCTGATCACGTGGCTAATCATGCACTAATCATGTTGCTTACCATGCACTGATCAGGTGTCTATCATGCACTGGTTCCGTGGTTGATCATACACTGATCATGTAACTCTGCATGAACTGATCACGTGGCTATCATGCACTGATCACATGGCTATCATGCACTGATCCTGTTGTTCATCATGAACTGATCACGTGACTGATCATGCACTAGTCATGTGGTTATCATGCACTGATCACGTGGCTGATCATACACTGATCACGTGACTGATCATGCACTGATCACGTGCCTGATCATGCACTGATCACATGCCTGATCATGCACTGATCACATGCCTGATCATGCACTGATCACAAAGCTGATCATACAATGATCATGTGATTGTTCATGCACTGATCACTTGGCTGATCATGCACTGATTACGTGGCTATCATACACTGATCATGTGCCTGATCATGCACTCTTCTCGTGCCTGATCATGCACTGATCTTGTGGCTGATCATGCACTGATCACGAAGCTGATCATACACTGATCACGTGACTGTGCATGCACTGATCACGTGACAGATCATGCACGTATCACCTGGCTATCATGCACTGATCAGTTGGCTCACCTGCACTGATCACGTGGCTGATCATACAATGATCACGTGACTGCACATGCACTGATCACGTGACAGATCATGCACGGATCACGTGGTTATCATGCACTGATCACGTGTCTATCGTGCACTGATCACGTGAGTGCCCATGCACTGATCACATGACTATCATGCACTGATCACGTGGCTATCATTCACTGATTACGTGTCTATCATGCATTGAACACGTGGCTGATCATTCAATAATTACGTGACTGTGCATGCACTAATCACGTGATTTCACATGCACTGATCACGTAAATTTAGGCAATGATCACGTGCTATCATGCACTGATCACGTGGCTGATCATGCACTGCTCATGTGACTGTAGATGAACTAATCACGTGGCTGATCATACAGTGATCACGTGACTGTGCAGGCACTAGTCACGTGATTTCACATGCACTGATCACGTCAATGCAGGCAATGATCAGGTGGCTATCATGCACTGAACAAGTGGCTGATCATACACTGATCACGTGACTGCATATGCAATGATCATGTGGCTGATCATACAGTGATCACGTGGCTGATCATGCACTGAATACGTGGCTGATCATGCACTGATCACGAAGCTGATCATGCACTGATCAGAACCAGATCATACACTGATCACGTGACTGTGCATGTACTAATCACATGGCTGATCATGCACTGATCACGTTGCTGATCATACGCTGAGCCCGTGCCTGATCATGCACTGATCACGTGGCTGATCATACACTGATCACGAAGCTGATCATACACTGGTCACGTGACTGTGAATGCACTGATCACATGGCTGATCATGCACTGCTCACGTGGCTGAACATTCGCTGATCACATGGCTGATCATGCACTGATCACGTGACTGATTATGCACTGATTGCGTAGGCGTCATGCAGTGATCACATGAGTTCGCATGCCATGATCACGTGGCTAATCATAAATTGATCACATAACTAATCATGCATTGATCACATGGCTATCATGCACTGATCCCAAGGCTGATCATGCACTGATCTCGATACTGATCATGCACTGGTGACCTGGCTATCATGCACTGATCACCTGGCTGATCTTACACTGATCACATGACTGTGCATGCACTGATCACGTGGCTGATCAGGCACTGATCATGTGGCAGATCATGCAATGATCACGTGGTTAATCATACACTAACCACGTGGCTGATCATGCACTGATCACGTGGCTAATCATGTACTGATCACCTGACTGATCATGCACTGATCACGTAGCTATCATGCACTGATCACGTGGCTGATCATCACTAATCATGTTGCAGATCATTCACTGATCACGTGGCTGATAATACACTGATCACGTCTCTGATCATGCACTGAACACGTGGCTGATCATACACTAATCACGAACCAGATCATACACTGATCACGTGGCTGATCATGCACTGATCATGAAGTTGATCGTACACTGATCACGTGACTGTGCATGTACTAATCACATGGCTGATCATGCACTGATCACGTGGCTGATCATGCACTGATCACGTGGCTGATCATGCACTGATCATGAAGTTGATCGTACACTGATCACGTGACTGTGCATGTACTAATCACATGGCTGATCATGCACTGATCACGTGGCTGATCATGCACTGATCATGAAGCTGATCATACACTGATCACGTGACTGTGCATGTACTAATCACATGGCTGATCATGTGCTGATCACTTGCCTGATCATGCACTGATCACATGGCTGGTCATGCACTGATCACGAAGCTGATCATACACTGGTCACGTGATTGTGAATGCACTGATCACATGGCTGATCATGCACTGCTCGCGTGGTTGATCATTCGCTGATCACATGGCTGATCATCCACTGATCACGTGACAGATTATGCACTGATTGCGTAGGTGTCATGCACTGATCACATGAGTTGGCATGCCATGATCATGTGGCTAATCATACATTGATCACGTAGCTAATCATGCACTGATCACATGGCTATCATGCACTGATCCCAAGGCTGATCATGCACTGATCTCGATACTGATCATGCACTGGTTACCTGGCTATCATGCACTGATCACCTGACTGATCTTACACTGATCACGTGACTGTGCATGCACTGATCACGTGGCTGATCAGGCACTGATCATGTGGCAGATCATGCACTGATCACGTGGTTAATCATACCCTAACCACGTGGCTGATCATGCACTAATCACGTTGCGGATCATGCACTGATCAGTGGCTTATCATACACTGATCAAGTGGCTGATCATGCAGTGATCACGGGGATGATCATGCACTGATAACCTGTCTATCATACACTGATCATGTGACTGGTCATGCACTCTTCACGGGCCTGATCGTGCATTGATCACGTGCCTGATCATGCAATGATCACGAAACGGATCATACACTAATCACGTGACTGTGCATGCACTGATCACGTGGCTGATCCTGCACTGTTCACGTGGCAGATCATGCAATGATCACGTGGTTAATCATACACTAACCACGTGGCTGATCATGCACTAATCACGTTGCGGATCATGCACTGATCACGTGGCTGATCATACACTGATCACGTCGCTGATCATGAACTGAACATGTGACTTAGCATGTAGTGGTCTCGTGTCTGAAAGGTGCTGATCATGTGGCTAATCAAGAACTGATCACGTGGCTATAATGCACTGATCACGTGACTCACATGCACTGATTATGTGGATGATTATATACTGATCACGTTAGTGATCAGGCACTGATCACGTGACTGATCATTCACTGATCACATGGCTATCATGCACTGATCACATGACTGCACATGCACTGTTCACATATTTGTAGGCACTGATCACGTTCCTATCATGCACTGATCACGTGTCTATCATGCACTGAAAACGTGGCTGATCATACACTGATCACGTGACTGCCCATGCAAGAAACACGTGACTGCAGATTCACTGATCACATAATTGAAAGCAATGATAACGTGGCTGTCATGCACTGATAACGTGGCTGATCATGCACTGCTCATGTGACTGAGCATGCACTGATTACGTAGATATCATGCATTGATCACTTGTCTATCATGCACTGAACACATGGCTGATCACACACTGATCACGTGACTGCACATGCACTGAGCACGTGGCTGATCATACAGTGATCACGTGACTGATCATGCACTGATTATGTGGTTGACCATGCTCTGATCCAGTAGCTGTCATGCACTGTTCCCATGGCTATCATGCTCTGATCCCATGGCTGATCATGCACTGATCTCGAGACTGATCATGCTCTGGACACCTGGCTATCATGCACTGATCCCATGGCTGATTGTGCACTGATCTCGAGACTGATCATGCTCTGGACACCTGGCTATCATGCACTGATCACCTGGCTGATCATACACTGATCACGTGACTGATCATGCACTGATCACCTGCCTGATCATGGACTTATCACGAGACTCAATATGCACTGATCTCGTGACTGATCATGCACTGATCTCGAAGGTGATCATACACTGATCACGTGACTGAGCATTCACTGATCACATGGCTGATCATGCACTGATCCCGTGGCTGATCATGCACTGATCACGTTGCTGATAATGCCCTCATCACGAAGCTGATCATACACTGATCACGTGACTGTGCATGCACTGATCACATGGCTGATCAAGCACTGATCACGTGGCTGATCATGCAACGATCAGGTGGCTATCATGCACTGATCACGTTGCTGATCATACAATGATCACGTGACTGCACATGCACTGATCACGTGACAGATCATGCACCGATCACGTGGCTATCATGCACTGATCACGTGTCTATCATGCACTGATCCCGTGACTGCGCATGAACTGATCACGTACCTGTTCATGCACTGTTTTCGTGGCTAATATGCACTGATCACGTGTCTATCATGCACTGATCACGTGAGTGCCCATGCACTGATCATGTGACTATCATGCACTGATCACGTGGCTATCATTCACTGATCACGTGTCTATCATGCATTGAACACGTGGCTGATCATTCAATGATTACGTGACTGTGCATGCACTAATCACGTGATTTCACATGCACTGATCACGTAAATGTAGGCAATGATCACGTGGCTATCATGCACTGATCACGTGGCTGATCATGCACTGATCACGTGACTTAGCATGCAGTGATCTCGTGTCTGAATGGTGCTGATCATGTGACTAATCAAGAACTGATCACGTGGCTATAATGCACTGATCACTTGACGGCGCATGCCCTGATCATGTGGCTATCATGCACTGATCACGTAGCTAACATGCACTGATCACGTGGCTGATCGTACACTGATTACGTGGCTATCATCCACTGATCACGTGGCTTATCATGCACTGATCACGTGACTGATCATGCACTGTTCACGTGGCTATCATGGACTGATCACGTGACTGCACATGCACTGTTCACGTGAATCATCATGCCCTGATCAGGTGGCTGTCATGCAATAATCACTTGCCTATCATGAACTGATCACGGGGCTGATCATACACTGATCACTTGACTGATCATGCACTGATTAGGTGGCTATCAAGCTGTGATCACGTTGTTATCATGCACTGATCACGTGGCTGATCATACAATGATCACTTGACTGATCATGCACAGATCACGTGGCTATCATGCAGTGATGACGTGGCTGATCATGCACTGATCAGGTGGCTATCATGCACTGATCACGTGATTGATCATGCACTGATCAGGTGGCTATCATGCACTGGTCAGGTGGCTATCATGCACTGATCAGGTGGCTATCACGCACAGATCACGTGACTGATCATGCACTGATCACGTGACTGATCATGAACTGATCCTGTGACTGATCATGCACTGATAACGTGGCTACCATGCACTGATCAGGTGGCTACCATTCACTGATCACGTAGCTGATCATGCACTGGTCACGTGACTGATCATGCACTGATCACCTGGTTACCATGCACAGATCACTTTGGTGCACATGCACGGATCACGTAACTGCTCATGCAGATGGGCAGGCAGGTATCATGCAGGTCAGCTGCCAATTATCAAGCAGATGAGCAGGCAGGAATCACACAGCTCAGCTGGCAATTATCAAGCAGAGGAGCAGGCAGGAATCACGCAGCTCAACAGGCCCTCTTCACGTGACTGTGCAGGCACTGATCACGTGGCTATCATGCACTGATCACGTGACTGTGCATGCACTGATCACGTGGATGATCATGCACTGATCTCGTGGCTGATCATGCACTGATCAGGTGGCTATCATGCAATGTTCATGTGGCTAACATGCACTGATCACGTGGCTGATCATACTCTGATAATGTGACTGATCATGCACTTATCACGTGGCAATCATGCAATGATCACGTGGCTGGGCATGCACTGAACACGTGGATGATCATGCACTGATTTCTTGGCTGATCATGCACTAATCACGTGGCTGATCCTGCACTGACCACGTGACTGATCATGCACTGATCAGGTGGCTATTATGCACTGATCACGTGGCTGATTGTACACTGATCATGTGGCTGATCATGCACTGATAACGTGGGTGATCATGCACTTATCACGTGACTGATGATGCACTGATCACGTGGCTATCATACACTCATCAGGTGGCCATGATACCCTGATCACGTGGGTGATCATACACTGATCATGTGACTGATCATTTACTGATCACGTTGCTATCATGCACTTATCACGTGGCTGATCATACACTGATCACGTGACTGATTATACACAGATCACGTGACAAACCATGCACTGATCTCGAGGCTATCATGCACTGATCACCTGGCTGATCATACACTGATCATGTGGCTATCATTCATTGATCACTTGACTGTTCATGCATTGATCACATGGGTGATCATACAATGATGAGGTGACTGATCATGCACTGCTCATATGGCTGATCATGCATTGATAACGTGAGTGATCATGCACTGATCACATGACTGATAAAGAACTGATTATGTGGTTATCATGCACTGATCAGGTTGCAATTATACCTGATCACGTGGCTGCTAATACATTGATCACGTGACTGATCATGCACTGATCACATGGCTATCATGTACTGATCACGTGGCTATCATGCACTTTTCACGTGCTGTTTATACATTGATTACGTGACTGATTATACAGATCACGTGACAGATCATGCACTGATCACGTGGCTATCATGCACTGATCACGTGGCTGACCTACACTGATAACGTGGCAGATCATGCACAGAACACGTGACTTATCATGAACTGATCACTTGGCTATCATGCACTGATTACGTGTGTATAATGCAATGATCACCTGGCAGATCATACACTGATCACGTGACTGATCATACACTGATCACGTGACTGATCATACACTGATCACGTGTCTATCATGCAATGATCACCTGGGAGTTCATACACAGCTGAGCCGCGCGACACCTGCCAGCTCATCTGCTTGATAATTGCCAGCTGAGCCTGCAACACCTGCCTGCTCATCTTCCTGATACTCGCCAGCTGAGCCACGAGATGCTTGCCTGCTCATGTGCCTGATACTCGCCAGCTGAGCCGCGCGACACCTGCCTGCTCATCTGCTTGATACTCGCCAGCTGAGCCACGCGACACCTGCCTGCTCAACTGCCTGATACTCGCCAGCTGAGCCACGTGACACCTGCCTGCTCATCTGCCTGATACTCGCCAGCTGAGCCGCGCGACACCTGCCTGCTCATCTGCCTGATACTCGCCAGCTGAGCCCGCGACACCTGCCTGCTCATCTGCCTGATACTCGCCAGCTGAGCCGCGCGACACCTGCCTGCTCATCTGCCTGATACTCGCCAGCTGAGCCGCGCGACACCTGCCTGCTCATCTGCCTGATACTCGCCAGCTGAGCCGCGCGACACCTGCCTGCTCATCTGCCTGATACTCGCCAGCTGAGCCGCGCGACACCTGCCTGCTCATCTGCCTGATACTCGCCAGCTGAGCCGCGCGACACCTGCCTGCTCATCTGCCTGATACTCGCCAGCTGAGCCGCGCGACACCTGCCTGCTCATCTGCCTGATAATCGCCAGCTGAGCCGCGCGACACCTGCCTGCTCATCTGCCTGATACTCGCCAGCTGAGCCGCGCGACACCTGCCTGCTCATCTGCCTGATACTCGCCAGCTGAGCCGCGCGACACCTGCCTGCTCATCTGCCTGATACTCGCCAGCTGAGCCGCGCGACACCTGCCTGCTCATCTGCCTGATACTCGCCAGCTGAGCCGCGCGACACCTGCCTGCTCATCTGCCTGATACTCGCCAGCTGAGCCGCGCGACACCTGCCTTCTCATCTGCCTGATACTCGCAAGCTGAGCCGCGCGACACCTGCCTGCTCATCTGCCTGATAGTCGCCAGCTGAGCCGCGCGACACCTGCCTGCTCATCTGCCTGATACTCGCCAGCTGAGCCACGCGACACCTGCCTGCTCATCTGCCTGATACTCGCCAGCTGAGCCGCGCGACACCTGCCTGCTCATCTGCCTGATACTCGCCAGCTGAGCCGCGCGACACCTGCCTGCTCATCTGCCTGATACTCGCCAGCTGAGCCGCGCGACACCTGCCTGCTCATCTGCCTGATACTCGCCAGCTGAGCCACGCGACACCTGCCTGCTCATCTGCCTGATACTCGCCAGCTGAGCCGCGCGACACCTGCCTGCTCATCTGCCTGATACTCGCCAGCTGAGCCGCGCGACACCTGCCTGCTCATCTGCCTGATACTCGCCAGCTGAGCCGCGCGACACCTGCCTGCTCATCTGCCTGATACTCGCCAGCTGAGCCGCGCGACACCTGCCTGCTCATCTGCCTGATACTCGCCAGCTGAGCCGCGCGACACCTGCCTGCTCATCTGCCTGATACTCGCCAGCTGAGCCGCGCGACACCTGCCTGCTCATCTGCCTGATACTCGCCAGCTGAGCCGCGCGACAACTGCCTGCTCATCTGCCTGATACTCGCCAGCTGAACCGCGCGACACCTGCCTGCTCATCTGCCTGATACTCGCCAGCTGATCCGCGCGACACCTGCCTGCTCATCTGCCTGATACTCGCCAGCTGAGCCGCGCGACACCTGCCTGCTCATCTGCCTGATACTCGCCAGCTGAGCCGCGCGACACCTGCCTGCTCATCTGCCTGATACTCGCCAGCTGAGCCGCGCGACACCTGCCTGCTCATCTGCCTGATACTCGCCAGCTGAGCCGCGCGACACCTGCCTGCTCATCTGCCTGATACTCGCCAGCTGAGCCGCGCGACATCTGCCTGCTCATCTGCCTGATACTCGCCAGCTGAGCCGCGCGACACCTGCCTGCTCATCTGCCTGATACTCGCCAGCTGAGCCGCGCGACACCTGCCTGCTCATCTGCCTGATACTCGCCAGCTGAGCCGCGCGACACCTGCCTGCTCATCTGCCTGATACTCGCCAGCTGAGCCGCGCGACACCTGCCTGCTCATCTGCCTGATACTCGCCAGCTGAGCCGCGCGACACCTGCCTGCTCATCTGCCTGATACTCGCCAGCTGAGCCGCGCGACACCTGCCTGCTCATCTGCCTGATACTCGCCAGCTGAGCCGCGCGACACCTGCCTGCTCATCTGCCTGATACTCGCCAGCTGAGCCGCGCGACACCTGCCTGCTCATCTGCCTGATACTCGCCAGCTGAGCCGCGCGACACCTGCCTGCTCATCTGCCTGATACTCGCCAGCTGAGCCGCGCGACACCTGCCTGCTCATCTGCCTGATACTCGCCAGCTGAGCCGCGCGACACCTGCCTGCTCATCTGCCTGATACTCGCCAGCTGAGCCGCGCGACACCTGCCTGCTCATCTGCCTGATAATCGCCAGCTGAGCCGCGCGACACCTGCCTGCTCATCTGCCTGATACTCGCCAGCTGAGCCGCGCGACACCTGCCTGCTCATCTGCCTGATAATCGCCAGCTGAGCCGCGCGACACCTGCCTGCTCGTCTGCCTGATACTCGCCAGCTGAGCCGCGCGACACCTGCCTGCTCATCTGCCTGATACTCGCCAGCTGAGCCGCGCGACACCTGCCTGCTCATCTGCCTGATACTCGCCAGCTGAGCCGCGCGACACCTGCCTGCTCATCTGCCTGATACTCGCCAGCTGAGCCGCGCGACACCTGCCTGCTCATCTGCCTGATACTCGCCAGCTGAGCCGCGCGACACCTGCCTGCTCATCTGCCTGATACTCGCCAGCTGAGCCGCGCGACACCTGCCTGCTCATCTGCCTGATACTCGCCAGCTGAGCCGCGCGACACCTGCCTGCTCATCTGCCTGATACTCGCCAGCTGAGCCGCGCGACACCTGCCTGCTCATCTGCCTGATACTCGCCAGCTGAGCCGCGCGACACCTGCCTGCTCATCTGCCTGATACTCGCCAGCTGAGCCGCGCGACACCTGCCTGCTCATCTGCCTGATACTCGCCAGCTGAGCCGCGCGACACCTGCCTGCTCATCTGCCTGATACTCGCCAGCTGAGCCGCGCGACACCTGCCTGCTCATCTGCCTGATACTCGCCAGCTGAGCCGCGCGACACCTGCCTGCTCATCTGCCTGATACTCGCCAGCTGAGCCGCGCGACACCTGCCTGCTCATCTGCCTGATACTCGCCAGCTGAGCCGCGCGACACCTGCCTGCTCATCTGCCTGATACTCGCCAGCTGAGCCGCGCGACACCTGCCTGCTCATCTGCCTGATACTCGCCAGCTGAGCCGCGCGACACCTGCCTGCTCATCTGCCTGATACTCGCCAGCTGAGCCGCGCGACACCTGCCTGCTCATCTGCCTGATACTCGCCAGCTGAGCCGCGCGACACCTGCCTGCTCATCTGCCTGATACTCGCCAGCTGAGCCGCGCGACACCTGCCTGCTCATCTGCCTGATACTCGCCAGCTGAGCCGCGCGACACCTGCCTGCTCATCTGCCTGATACTCGCCAGCTGAGCCGCGCGACACCTGCCTGCTCATCTGCCTGATACTCGCCAGCTGAGCCGCGCGACACCTGCCTGCTCATCTGCCTGATACTCGCCAGCTGAGCCGCGCGACACCTGCCTGCTCATCTGCCTGATACTCGCCAGCTGAGCCGCGCGACACCTGCCTGCTCATCTGCCTGATACTCGCCAGCTGAGCCGCGCGACACCTGCCTGCTCATCTGCCTGATACTCGCCAGCTGAGCCACGCGACACGTGCCTGCTCATCTGCCTGATACTCGTCAGCTGAGCCGCGCGACACGTGCCTGCTCATCTGCCTGATACTCGCCAGCTGAGCCGCGCGACACCTGCCTGCTCATCTGCCTGATACTCGCCAGCTGAGCCGCGCGACACCTGCCTGCTCATCTGCCTGATACTCGCCAGCTGAGCCGCGCGACACCTGCCTGCTCATCTGCCTGATACTCGCCAGCTGAGCCGCGCGACACCTGCCTGCTCATCTGCCTGATACTCGCCAGCTGAGCCGTGCGACACCTGCCTGCTCATCTGCTTGATACTCGCCAGCTGAGCCGCGCGACACCTGCCTGCTCATCTGCCTGATATTCGCCAGCTGAGCCGCGCGACACCTGCCTGCTCATCTGCCTGATACTCGCCAGCTGAGCCGCGCGACACCTGCCTGCTCATCTGCCTGATAATCGCCAGCTGAGCCGCGCGACACCTGCCTGCTCATCTGCCTGATAATCGCCAGCTGAGCCGCGCGACACCTGCCTGCTCATCTGCCTGATACTCGCCAGCTGAGCCACGCGACACCTGCCTGCTCATCTGCTTGATAATCGCCAGCTGAGCCGCGCGACACCTGCCTGCTCATCTGCTTGATGATCGACAGCTGAGCGGCGCGACACCTGCCTGCTCAACTGCCTGATACTCGCCAGCTGAGCCGCGCGACACCTGCCTGCTCATCTGCCTGATACTCGCCAGCTGAGCCGCGCGACACCTGCCTGCTCATCTGCCTGATACTCGCCAGCTGAGCCGCGCGACACCTGCCTGCTCATCTGCCTGATACTCGCCAGCTGAGCCGCGCGACACCTGCCTGCTCATCTGCCTGATACTCGCCAGCTGAGCCGCGCGACACCTGCCTGCTCATCTGCCTGATACTCGCCAGCTGAGCCACGCGACACCTGCCTGCTCATCTGCCTGATACTCGCCAGCTGAGCCGCGCGACACCTGCCTGCTCATCTGCCTGATACTCGCCAGCTGAGCCGCGCGACACCTGTCTGCTCATCTGCCTGATACTCGCCAGCTGAGCCGCGCGACACCTGCCTGCTCATCTGCCTGATACTCGCCAGCTGAGCCGCGTGACACCTGCCTGCTCATCTGCCTGATAATCGCCAGCTGAGTCGCGCGACACCTGCCTGCTCATCTGCTTGATAATCGCCAGCTGAGCCCCGCGACACCTGCCTGCTCATCTGCCTGATACTCGCCAGCTGAGCCGCGTGACACCTGCCTGCTCATCTGCCTGATACTCGCCAGCTGAGCCGCGCGACACCTGCCTGCTCATCTGCCTGATACTCGCCAGCTGAGCCGCGCGACACCTGCCTGCTCATCTGCCTGATACTCGCCAGCTGAGCCGCGCGACACCTGCCTGCTCATCTGCCTGATGCTCGCCAGCTGAGCCGCGCGACACCTGCCTGCTCATCTGCCTGATACTCGCCAGCTGAGCCGCGCGACACCTGCCTGCTCATCTGCCTGATACTCGCCAGCTGAGCCGCGCGACACCTGCCTGCTCATCTGCCTGATATTCGGCTGCTGAGCCGCGCGACACCTGCCTGCTCATCTGCCTGATACTCGCCAGCTGAGCCGCGCGACACCTGCCTGCTCATCTGCCTGATACTCGCCAGCTGAGCCGCGCGACACCTGCCTGCTCATCTGCCTGATACTCGCCAGCTGAGCCGCGCGACACCTGCCTGCTCATCTGCCTGATACTCGCCAGCTGAGCCGCGCGACACCTGCCTGCTCATCTGCCTGATACTCGCCAGCTGAGCCGCGCGACACCTGCCTGCTCATCTGCCTGATACTCGCCAGCTGAGCCGCGCGACACCTGCCTGCTCATCTGCCTGATACTCGCCAGCTGAGCCGCGCGACACCTGCCTGCTCATCTGCCTGATACTCGCCAGCTGAGCCGCGCGACACCTGCCTGCTCATCTGCCTGATACTCGCCAGCTGAGCCGCGCGACACCTGCCTGCTCATCTGCCTGATACTCGCCAGCTGAGCCGCGCGACACCTGCCTGCTCATCTGCCTGATACTCGCCAGCTGAGCCGCGCGACACCTGCCTGCTCATCTGCCTGATACTCGCCAGCTGAGCCGCGCGACACCTGCCTGCTCATCTGCCTGATACTCGCCAGCTGAGCCGCGCGACACCTGCCTGCTCATCTGCCTGATACTCGCCAGCTGAGCCGCGCGACACCTGCCTGCTCATCTGCCTGATACTCGCCAGCTGAGCCGCGCGACACCTGCCTGCTCATCTGCCTGATACTCGCCAGCTGAGCCGCGCGACACCTGCCTGCTCATCTGCCTGATACTCGCCAGCTGAGCCGCGCGACACCTGCCTGCTCATCTGCCTGATACTCGCCAGCTGAGCCGCGCGACACCTGCCTGCTCATCTGCCTGATACTCGCCAGCTGAGCCGCGCGACACCTGCCTGCTCATCTGCCTGATACTCGCCAGCTGAGCCGCGCGACACCTGCCTGCTCATCTGCCTGATACTCGCCAGCTGAGCCGCGCGACACCTGCCTGCTCATCTGCCTGATACTCGCCAGCTGAGCCGCGCGACACCTGCCTGCTCATCTGCCTGATACTCGCCAGCTGAGCCGCGCGACACCTGCCTGCTCATCTGCCTGATACTCGCCAGCTGAGCCGCGCGACACCTGCCTGCTCATCTGCCTGATACTCGCCAGCTGAGCCGCGCGACACCTGCCTGCTCATCTGCCTGATACTCGCCAGCTGAGCCGCGCGACACCTGCCTGCTCATCTGCCTGATACTCGCCAGCTGAGCCGCGCGACACCTGCCTGCTCATCTGCCTGATACTCGCCAGCTGAGCCGCGCGACACCTGCCTGCTCATCTGCCTGATACTCGCCAGCTGAGCCGCGCGACACCTGCCTGCTCATCTGCCTGATACTCGCCAGCTGAGCCGCGCGACACCTGCCTGCTCATCTGCCTGATACTCGCCAGCTGAGCCGCGCGACACCTGCCTGCTCATCTGCCTGATACTCGCCAGCTGAGCCGCGCGACACCTGCCTGCTCATCTGCCTGATACTCGCCAGCTGAGCCGCGCGACACCTGCCTGCTCATCTGCCTGATACTCGCCAGCTGAGCCGCGCGACACCTGCCTGCTCATCTGCCTGATACTCGCCAGCTGAGCCGCGCGACACCTGCCTGCTCATCTGCCTGATACTCGCCAGCTGAGCCGCGCGACACCTGCCTGCTCATCTGCCTGATACTCGCCAGCTGAGCCGCGCGACACCTGCCTGCTCATCTGCCTGATACTCGCCAGCTGAGCCGCGCGACACCTGCCTGCTCATCTGCCTGATACTCGCCAGCTGAGCCGCGCGACACCTGCCTGCTCATCTGCCTGATACTCGCCAGCTGAGCCGCGCGACACCTGCCTGCTCATCTGCCTGATACTCGCCAGCTGAGCCGCGCGACACCTGCCTGCTCATCTGCCTGATACTCGCCAGCTGAGCCGCGCGACACCTGCCTGCTCATCTGCCTGATACTCGCCAGCTGAGCCGCGCGACACCTGCCTGCTCATCTGCCTGATACTCGCCAGCTGAGCCGCGCGACACCTGCCTGCTCATCTGCCTGATACTCGCCAGCTGAGCCGCGCGACACCTGCCTGCTCATCTGCCTGATACTCGCCAGCTGAGCCGCGCGACACCTGCCTGCTCATCTGCCTGATACTCGCCAGCTGAGCCGCGCGACACCTGCCTGCTCATCTGCCTGATACTCGCCAGCTGAGCCGCGCGACACCTGCCTGCTCATCTGCCTGATACTCGCCAGCTGAGCCGCGCGACACCTGCCTGCTCATCTGCCTGATACTCGCCAGCTGAGCCGCGCGACACCTGCCTGCTCATCTGCCTGATACTCGCCAGCTGAGCCGCGCGACACCTGCCTGCTCATCTGCCTGATACTCGCCAGCTGAGCCGCGCGACACCTGCCTGCTCATCTGCCTGATACTCGCCAGCTGAGCCGCGCGACACCTGCCTGCTCATCTGCCTGATACTCGCCAGCTGAGCCGCGCGACACCTGCCTGCTCATCTGCCTGATACTCGCCAGCTGAGCCGCGCGACACCTGCCTGCTCATCTGCCTGATACTCGCCAGCTGAGCCGCGCGACACCTGCCTGCTCATCTGCCTGATACTCGCCAGCTGAGCCGCGCGACACCTGCCTGCTCATCTGCCTGATACTCGCCAGCTGAGCCGCGCGACACCTGCCTGCTCATCTGCCTGATACTCGCCAGCTGAGCCGCGCGACACCTGCCTGCTCATCTGCCTGATACTCGCCAGCTGAGCCGCGCGACACCTGCCTGCTCATCTGCCTGATACTCGCCAGCTGAGCCGCGCGACACCTGCCTGCTCATCTGCCTGATACTCGCCAGCTGAGCCGCGCGACACCTGCCTGCTCATCTGCCTGATACTCGCCAGCTGAGCCGCGCGACACCTGCCTGCTCATCTGCCTGATACTCGCCAGCTGAGCCGCGCGACACCTGCCTGCTCATCTGCCTGATACTCGCCAGCTGAGCCGCGCGACACCTGCCTGCTCATCTGCCTGATACTCGCCAGCTGAGCCGCGCGACACCTGCCTGCTCATCTGCCTGATACTCGCCAGCTGAGCCGCGCGACACCTGCCTGCTCATCTGCCTGATACTCGCCAGCTGAGCCGCGCGACACCTGCCTGCTCATCTGCCTGATACTCGCCAGCTGAGCCGCGCGACACCTGCCTGCTCATCTGCCTGATACTCGCCAGCTGAGCCGCGCGACACCTGCCTGCTCATCTGCCTGATACTCGCCAGCTGAGCCGCGCGACACCTGCCTGCTCATCTGCCTGATACTCGCCAGCTGAGCCGCGCGACACCTGCCTGCTCATCTGCCTGATACTCGCCAGCTGAGCCGCGCGACACCTGCCTGCTCATCTGCCTGATACTCGCCAGCTGAGCCGCGCGACACCTGCCTGCTCATCTGCCTGATACTCGCCAGCTGAGCCGCGCGACACCTGCCTGCTCATCTGCCTGATACTCGCCAGCTGAGCCGCGCGACACCTGCCTGCTCATCTGCCTGATACTCGCCAGCTGAGCCGCGCGACACCTGCCTGCTCATCTGCCTGATACTCGCCAGCTGAGCCGCGCGACACCTGCCTGCTCATCTGCCTGATACTCGCCAGCTGAGCCGCGCGACACCTGCCTGCTCATCTGCCTGATACTCGCCAGCTGAGCCGCGCGACACCTGCCTGCTCATCTGCCTGATACTCGCCAGCTGAGCCGCGCGACACCTGCCTGCTCATCTGCCTGATACTCGCCAGCTGAGCCGCGCGACACCTGCCTGCTCATCTGCCTGATACTCGCCAGCTGAGCCGCGCGACACCTGCCTGCTCATCTGCCTGATACTCGCCAGCTGAGCCGCGCGACACCTGCCTGCTCATCTGCCTGATACTCGCCAGCTGAGCCGCGCGACACCTGCCTGCTCATCTGCCTGATACTCGCCAGCTGAGCCGCGCGACACCTGCCTGCTCATCTGCCTGATACTCGCCAGCTGAGCCGCGCGACACCTGCCTGCTCATCTGCCTGATACTCGCCAGCTGAGCCGCGCGACACCTGCCTGCTCATCTGCCTGATACTCGCCAGCTGAGCCGCGCGACACCTGCCTGCTCATCTGCCTGATACTCGCCAGCTGAGCCGCGCGACACCTGCCTGCTCATCTGCCTGATACTCGCCAGCTGAGCCGCGCGACACCTGCCTGCTCATCTGCCTGATACTCGCCAGCTGAGCCGCGCGACACCTGCCTGCTCATCTGCCTGATACTCGCCAGCTGAGCCGCGCGACACCTGCCTGCTCATCTGCCTGATACTCGCCAGCTGAGCCGCGCGACACCTGCCTGCTCATCTGCCTGATACTCGCCAGCTGAGCCGCGCGACACCTGCCTGCTCATCTGCCTGATACTCGCCAGCTGAGCCGCGCGACACCTGCCTGCTCATCTGCCTGATACTCGCCAGCTGAGCCGCGCGACACCTGCCTGCTCATCTGCCTGATACTCGCCAGCTGAGCCGCGCGACACCTGCCTGCTCATCTGCCTGATACTCGCCAGCTGAGCCGCGCGACACCTGCCTGCTCATCTGCCTGATACTCGCCAGCTGAGCCGCGCGACACCTGCCTGCTCATCTGCCTGATACTCGCCAGCTGAGCCGCGCGACACCTGCCTGCTCATCTGCCTGATACTCGCCAGCTGAGCCGCGCGACACCTGCCTGCTCATCTGCCTGATACTCGCCAGCTGAGCCGCGCGACACCTGCCTGCTCATCTGCCTGATACTCGCCAGCTGAGCCGCGCGACACCTGCCTGCTCATCTGCCTGATACTCGCCAGCTGAGCCGCGCGACACCTGCCTGCTCATCTGCCTGATACTCGCCAGCTGAGCCGCGCGACACCTGCCTGCTCATCTGCCTGATACTCGCCAGCTGAGCCGCGCGACACCTGCCTGCTCATCTGCCTGATACTCGCCAGCTGAGCCGCGCGACACCTGCCTGCTCATCTGCCTGATACTCGCCAGCTGAGCCGCGCGACACCTGCCTGCTCATCTGCCTGATACTCGCCAGCTGAGCCGCGCGACACCTGCCTGCTCATCTGCCTGATACTCGCCAGCTGAGCCGCGCGACACCTGCCTGCTCATCTGCCTGATACTCGCCAGCTGAGCCGCGCGACACCTGCCTGCTCATCTGCCTGATACTCGCCAGCTGAGCCGCGCGACACCTGCCTGCTCATCTGCCTGATACTCGCCAGCTGAGCCGCGCGACACCTGCCTGCTCATCTGCCTGATACTCGCCAGCTGAGCCGCGCGACACCTGCCTGCTCATCTGCCTGATACTCGCCAGCTGAGCCGCGCGACACCTGCCTGCTCATCTGCCTGATACTCGCCAGCTGAGCCGCGCGACACCTGCCTGCTCATCTGCCTGATACTCGCCAGCTGAGCCGCGCGACACCTGCCTGCTCATCTGCCTGATACTCGCCAGCTGAGCCGCGCGACACCTGCCTGCTCATCTGCCTGATACTCGCCAGCTGAGCCGCGCGACACCTGCCTGCTCATCTGCCTGATACTCGCCAGCTGAGCCGCGCGACACCTGCCTGCTCATCTGCCTGATACTCGCCAGCTGAGCCGCGCGACACCTGCCTGCTCATCTGCCTGATACTCGCCAGCTGAGCCGCGCGACACCTGCCTGCTCATCTGCCTGATACTCGCCAGCTGAGCCGCGCGACACCTGCCTGCTCATCTGCCTGATACTCGCCAGCTGAGCCGCGCGACACCTGCCTGCTCATCTGCCTGATACTCGCCAGCTGAGCCGCGCGACACCTGCCTGCTCATCTGCCTGATACTCGCCAGCTGAGCCGCGCGACACCTGCCTGCTCATCTGCCTGATACTCGCCAGCTGAGCCGCGCGACACCTGCCTGCTCATCTGCCTGATACTCGCCAGCTGAGCCGCGCGACACCTGCCTGCTCATCTGCCTGATACTCGCCAGCTGAGCCGCGCGACACCTGCCTGCTCATCTGCCTGATACTCGCCAGCTGAGCCGCGCGACACCTGCCTGCTCATCTGCCTGATACTCGCCAGCTGAGCCGCGCGACACCTGCCTGCTCATCTGCCTGATACTCGCCAGCTGAGCCGCGCGACACCTGCCTGCTCATCTGCCTGATACTCGCCAGCTGAGCCGCGCGACACCTGCCTGCTCATCTGCCTGATACTCGCCAGCTGAGCCGCGCGACACCTGCCTGCTCATCTGCCTGATACTCGCCAGCTGAGCCGCGCGACACCTGCCTGCTCATCTGCCTGATACTCGCCAGCTGAGCCGCGCGACACCTGCCTGCTCATCTGCCTGATACTCGCCAGCTGAGCCGCGCGACACCTGCCTGCTCATCTGCCTGATACTCGCCAGCTGAGCCGCGCGACACCTGCCTGCTCATCTGCCTGATACTCGCCAGCTGAGCCGCGCGACACCTGCCTGCTCATCTGCCTGATACTCGCCAGCTGAGCCGCGCGACACCTGCCTGCTCATCTGCCTGATACTCGCCAGCTGAGCCGCGCGACACCTGCCTGCTCATCTGCCTGATACTCGCCAGCTGAGCCGCGCGACACCTGCCTGCTCATCTGCCTGATACTCGCCAGCTGAGCCGCGCGACACCTGCCTGCTCATCTGCCTGATACTCGCCAGCTGAGCCGCGCGACACCTGCCTGCTCATCTGCCTGATACTCGCCAGCTGAGCCGCGCGACACCTGCCTGCTCATCTGCCTGATACTCGCCAGCTGAGCCGCGCGACACCTGCCTGCTCATCTGCCTGATACTCGCCAGCTGAGCCGCGCGACACCTGCCTGCTCATCTGCCTGATACTCGCCAGCTGAGCCGCGCGACACCTGCCTGCTCATCTGCCTGATACTCGCCAGCTGAGCCGCGCGACACCTGCCTGCTCATCTGCCTGATACTCGCCAGCTGAGCCGCGCGACACCTGCCTGCTCATCTGCCTGATACTCGCCAGCTGAGCCGCGCGACACCTGCCTGCTCATCTGCCTGATACTCGCCAGCTGAGCCGCGCGACACCTGCCTGCTCATCTGCCTGATACTCGCCAGCTGAGCCGCGCGACACCTGCCTGCTCATCTGCCTGATACTCGCCAGCTGAGCCGCGCGACACCTGCCTGCTCATCTGCCTGATACTCGCCAGCTGAGCCGCGCGACACCTGCCTGCTCATCTGCCTGATACTCGCCAGCTGAGCCGCGCGACACCTGCCTGCTCATCTGCCTGATACTCGCCAGCTGAGCCGCGCGACACCTGCCTGCTCATCTGCCTGATACTCGCCAGCTGAGCCGCGCGACACCTGCCTGCTCATCTGCCTGATACTCGCCAGCTGAGCCGCGCGACACCTGCCTGCTCATCTGCCTGATACTCGCCAGCTGAGCCGCGCGACACCTGCCTGCTCATCTGCCTGATACTCGCCAGCTGAGCCGCGCGACACCTGCCTGCTCATCTGCCTGATACTCGCCAGCTGAGCCGCGCGACACCTGCCTGCTCATCTGCCTGATACTCGCCAGCTGAGCCGCGCGACACCTGCCTGCTCATCTGCCTGATACTCGCCAGCTGAGCCGCGCGACACCTGCCTGCTCATCTGCCTGATACTCGCCAGCTGAGCCGCGCGACACCTGCCTGCTCATCTGCCTGATACTCGCCAGCTGAGCCGCGCGACACCTGCCTGCTCATCTGCCTGATACTCGCCAGCTGAGCCGCGCGACACCTGCCTGCTCATCTGCCTGATACTCGCCAGCTGAGCCGCGCGACACCTGCCTGCTCATCTGCCTGATACTCGCCAGCTGAGCCGCGCGACACCTGCCTGCTCATCTGCCTGATACTCGCCAGCTGAGCCGCGCGACACCTGCCTGCTCATCTGCCTGATACTCGCCAGCTGAGCCGCGCGACACCTGCCTGCTCATCTGCCTGATACTCGCCAGCTGAGCCGCGCGACACCTGCCTGCTCATCTGCCTGATACTCGCCAGCTGAGCCGCGCGACACCTGCCTGCTCATCTGCCTGATACTCGCCAGCTGAGCCGCGCGACACCTGCCTGCTCATCTGCCTGATACTCGCCAGCTGAGCCGCGCGACACCTGCCTGCTCATCTGCCTGATACTCGCCAGCTGAGCCGCGCGACACCTGCCTGCTCATCTGCCTGATACTCGCCAGCTGAGCCGCGCGACACCTGCCTGCTCATCTGCCTGATACTCGCCAGCTGAGCCGCGCGACACCTGCCTGCTCATCTGCCTGATACTCGCCAGCTGAGCCGCGCGACACCTGCCTGCTCATCTGCCTGATACTCGCCAGCTGAGCCGCGCGACACCTGCCTGCTCATCTGCCTGATACTCGCCAGCTGAGCCGCGCGACACCTGCCTGCTCATCTGCCTGATACTCGCCAGCTGAGCCGCGCGACACCTGCCTGCTCATCTGCCTGATACTCGCCAGCTGAGCCGCGCGACACCTGCCTGCTCATCTGCCTGATACTCGCCAGCTGAGCCGCGCGACACCTGCCTGCTCATCTGCCTGATACTCGCCAGCTGAGCCGCGCGACACCTGCCTGCTCATCTGCCTGATACTCGCCAGCTGAGCCGCGCGACACCTGCCTGCTCATCTGCCTGATACTCGCCAGCTGAGCCGCGCGACACCTGCCTGCTCATCTGCCTGATACTCGCCAGCTGAGCCGCGCGACACCTGCCTGCTCATCTGCCTGATACTCGCCAGCTGAGCCGCGCGACACCTGCCTGCTCATCTGCCTGATACTCGCCAGCTGAGCCGCGCGACACCTGCCTGCTCATCTGCCTGATACTCGCCAGCTGAGCCGCGCGACACCTGCCTGCTCATCTGCCTGATACTCGCCAGCTGAGCCGCGCGACACCTGCCTGCTCATCTGCCTGATACTCGCCAGCTGAGCCGCGCGACACCTGCCTGCTCATCTGCCTGATACTCGCCAGCTGAGCCGCGCGACACCTGCCTGCTCATCTGCCTGATACTCGCCAGCTGAGCCGCGCGACACCTGCCTGCTCATCTGCCTGATACTCGCCAGCTGAGCCGCGCGACACCTGCCTGCTCATCTGCCTGATACTCGCCAGCTGAGCCGCGCGACACCTGCCTGCTCATCTGCCTGATACTCGCCAGCTGAGCCGCGCGACACCTGCCTGCTCATCTGCCTGATACTCGCCAGCTGAGCCGCGCGACACCTGCCTGCTCATCTGCCTGATACTCGCCAGCTGAGCCGCGCGACACCTGCCTGCTCATCTGCCTGATACTCGCCAGCTGAGCCGCGCGACACCTGCCTGCTCATCTGCCTGATACTCGCCAGCTGAGCCGCGCGACACCTGCCTGCTCATCTGCCTGATACTCGCCAGCTGAGCCGCGCGACACCTGCCTGCTCATCTGCCTGATACTCGCCAGCTGAGCCGCGCGACACCTGCCTGCTCATCTGCCTGATACTCGCCAGCTGAGCCGCGCGACACCTGCCTGCTCATCTGCCTGATACTCGCCAGCTGAGCCGCGCGACACCTGCCTGCTCATCTGCCTGATACTCGCCAGCTGAGCCGCGCGACACCTGCCTGCTCATCTGCCTGATACTCGCCAGCTGAGCCGCGCGACACCTGCCTGCTCATCTGCCTGATACTCGCCAGCTGAGCCGCGCGACACCTGCCTGCTCATCTGCCTGATACTCGCCAGCTGAGCCGCGCGACACCTGCCTGCTCATCTGCCTGATACTCGCCAGCTGAGCCGCGCGACACCTGCCTGCTCATCTGCCTGATACTCGCCAGCTGAGCCGCGCGACACCTGCCTGCTCATCTGCCTGATACTCGCCAGCTGAGCCGCGCGACACCTGCCTGCTCATCTGCCTGATACTCGCCAGCTGAGCCGCGCGACACCTGCCTGCTCATCTGCCTGATACTCGCCAGCTGAGCCGCGCGACACCTGCCTGCTCATCTGCCTGATACTCGCCAGCTGAGCCGCGCGACACCTGCCTGCTCATCTGCCTGATACTCGCCAGCTGAGCCGCGCGACACCTGCCTGCTCATCTGCCTGATACTCGCCAGCTGAGCCGCGCGACACCTGCCTGCTCATCTGCCTGATACTCGCCAGCTGAGCCGCGCGACACCTGCCTGCTCATCTGCCTGATACTCGCCAGCTGAGCCGCGCGACACCTGCCTGCTCATCTGCCTGATACTCGCCAGCTGAGCCGCGCGACACCTGCCTGCTCATCTGCCTGATACTCGCCAGCTGAGCCGCGCGACACCTGCCTGCTCATCTGCCTGATACTCGCCAGCTGAGCCGCGCGACACCTGCCTGCTCATCTGCCTGATACTCGCCAGCTGAGCCGCGCGACACCTGCCTGCTCATCTGCCTGATACTCGCCAGCTGAGCCGCGCGACACCTGCCTGCTCATCTGCCTGATACTCGCCAGCTGAGCCGCGCGACACCTGCCTGCTCATCTGCCTGATACTCGCCAGCTGAGCCGCGCGACACCTGCCTGCTCATCTGCCTGATACTCGCCAGCTGAGCCGCGCGACACCTGCCTGCTCATCTGCCTGATACTCGCCAGCTGAGCCGCGCGACACCTGCCTGCTCATCTGCCTGATACTCGCCAGCTGAGCCGCGCGACACCTGCCTGCTCATCTGCCTGATACTCGCCAGCTGAGCCGCGCGACACCTGCCTGCTCATCTGCCTGATACTCGCCAGCTGAGCCGCGCGACACCTGCCTGCTCATCTGCCTGATACTCGCCAGCTGAGCCGCGCGACACCTGCCTGCTCATCTGCCTGATACTCGCCAGCTGAGCCGCGCGACACCTGCCTGCTCATCTGCCTGATACTCGCCAGCTGAGCCGCGCGACACCTGCCTGCTCATCTGCCTGATACTCGCCAGCTGAGCCGCGCGACACCTGCCTGCTCATCTGCCTGATACTCGCCAGCTGAGCCGCGCGACACCTGCCTGCTCATCTGCCTGATACTCGCCAGCTGAGCCGCGCGACACCTGCCTGCTCATCTGCCTGATACTCGCCAGCTGAGCCGCGCGACACCTGCCTGCTCATCTGCCTGATACTCGCCAGCTGAGCCGCGCGACACCTGCCTGCTCATCTGCCTGATACTCGCCAGCTGAGCCGCGCGACACCTGCCTGCTCATCTGCCTGATACTCGCCAGCTGAGCCGCGCGACACCTGCCTGCTCATCTGCCTGATACTCGCCAGCTGAGCCGCGCGACACCTGCCTGCTCATCTGCCTGATACTCGCCAGCTGAGCCGCGCGACACCTGCCTGCTCATCTGCCTGATACTCGCCAGCTGAGCCGCGCGACACCTGCCTGCTCATCTGCCTGATACTCGCCAGCTGAGCCGCGCGACACCTGCCTGCTCATCTGCCTGATACTCGCCAGCTGAGCCGCGCGACACCTGCCTGCTCATCTGCCTGATACTCGCCAGCTGAGCCGCGCGACACCTGCCTGCTCATCTGCCTGATACTCGCCAGCTGAGCCGCGCGACACCTGCCTGCTCATCTGCCTGATACTCGCCAGCTGAGCCGCGCGACACCTGCCTGCTCATCTGCCTGATACTCGCCAGCTGAGCCGCGCGACACCTGCCTGCTCATCTGCCTGATACTCGCCAGCTGAGCCGCGCGACACCTGCCTGCTCATCTGCCTGATACTCGCCAGCTGAGCCGCGCGACACCTGCCTGCTCATCTGCCTGATACTCGCCAGCTGAGCCGCGCGACACCTGCCTGCTCATCTGCCTGATACTCGCCAGCTGAGCCGCGCGACACCTGCCTGCTCATCTGCCTGATACTCGCCAGCTGAGCCGCGCGACACCTGCCTGCTCATCTGCCTGATACTCGCCAGCTGAGCCGCGCGACACCTGCCTGCTCATCTGCCTGATACTCGCCAGCTGAGCCGCGCGACACCTGCCTGCTCATCTGCCTGATACTCGCCAGCTGAGCCGCGCGACACCTGCCTGCTCATCTGCCTGATACTCGCCAGCTGAGCCGCGCGACACCTGCCTGCTCATCTGCCTGATACTCGCCAGCTGAGCCGCGCGACACCTGCCTGCTCATCTGCCTGATACTCGCCAGCTGAGCCGCGCGACACCTGCCTGCTCATCTGCCTGATACTCGCCAGCTGAGCCGCGCGACACCTGCCTGCTCATCTGCCTGATACTCGCCAGCTGAGCCGCGCGACACCTGCCTGCTCATCTGCCTGATACTCGCCAGCTGAGCCGCGCGACACCTGCCTGCTCATCTGCCTGATACTCGCCAGCTGAGCCGCGCGACACCTGCCTGCTCATCTGCCTGATACTCGCCAGCTGAGCCGCGCGACACCTGCCTGCTCATCTGCCTGATACTCGCCAGCTGAGCCGCGCGACACCTGCCTGCTCATCTGCCTGATACTCGCCAGCTGAGCCGCGCGACACCTGCCTGCTCATCTGCCTGATACTCGCCAGCTGAGCCGCGCGACACCTGCCTGCTCATCTGCCTGATACTCGCCAGCTGAGCCGCGCGACACCTGCCTGCTCATCTGCCTGATACTCGCCAGCTGAGCCGCGCGACACCTGCCTGCTCATCTGCCTGATACTCGCCAGCTGAGCCGCGCGACACCTGCCTGCTCATCTGCCTGATACTCGCCAGCTGAGCCGCGCGACACCTGCCTGCTCATCTGCCTGATACTCGCCAGCTGAGCCGCGCGACACCTGCCTGCTCATCTGCCTGATACTCGCCAGCTGAGCCGCGCGACACCTGCCTGCTCATCTGCCTGATACTCGCCAGCTGAGCCGCGCGACACCTGCCTGCTCATCTGCCTGATACTCGCCAGCTGAGCCGCGCGACACCTGCCTGCTCATCTGCCTGATACTCGCCAGCTGAGCCGCGCGACACCTGCCTGCTCATCTGCCTGATACTCGCCAGCTGAGCCGCGCGACACCTGCCTGCTCATCTGCCTGATACTCGCCAGCTGAGCCGCGCGACACCTGCCTGCTCATCTGCCTGATACTCGCCAGCTGAGCCGCGCGACACCTGCCTGCTCATCTGCCTGATACTCGCCAGCTGAGCCGCGCGACACCTGCCTGCTCATCTGCCTGATACTCGCCAGCTGAGCCGCGCGACACCTGCCTGCTCATCTGCCTGATACTCGCCAGCTGAGCCGCGCGACACCTGCCTGCTCATCTGCCTGATACTCGCCAGCTGAGCCGCGCGACACCTGCCTGCTCATCTGCCTGATACTCGCCAGCTGAGCCGCGCGACACCTGCCTGCTCATCTGCCTGATACTCGCCAGCTGAGCCGCGCGACACCTGCCTGCTCATCTGCCTGATACTCGCCAGCTGAGCCGCGCGACACCTGCCTGCTCATCTGCCTGATACTCGCCAGCTGAGCCGCGCGACACCTGCCTGCTCATCTGCCTGATACTCGCCAGCTGAGCCGCGCGACACCTGCCTGCTCATCTGCCTGATACTCGCCAGCTGAGCCGCGCGACACCTGCCTGCTCATCTGCCTGATACTCGCCAGCTGAGCCGCGCGACACCTGCCTGCTCATCTGCCTGATACTCGCCAGCTGAGCCGCGCGACACCTGCCTGCTCATCTGCCTGATACTCGCCAGCTGAGCCGCGCGACACCTGCCTGCTCATCTGCCTGATACTCGCCAGCTGAGCCGCGCGACACCTGCCTGCTCATCTGCCTGATACTCGCCAGCTGAGCCGCGCGACACCTGCCTGCTCATCTGCCTGATACTCGCCAGCTGAGCCGCGCGACACCTGCCTGCTCATCTGCCTGATACTCGCCAGCTGAGCCGCGCGACACCTGCCTGCTCATCTGCCTGATACTCGCCAGCTGAGCCGCGCGACACCTGCCTGCTCATCTGCCTGATACTCGCCAGCTGAGCCGCGCGACACCTGCCTGCTCATCTGCCTGATACTCGCCAGCTGAGCCGCGCGACACCTGCCTGCTCATCTGCCTGATACTCGCCAGCTGAGCCGCGCGACACCTGCCTGCTCATCTGCCTGATACTCGCCAGCTGAGCCGCGCGACACCTGCCTGCTCATCTGCCTGATACTCGCCAGCTGAGCCGCGCGACACCTGCCTGCTCATCTGCCTGATACTCGCCAGCTGAGCCGCGCGACACCTGCCTGCTCATCTGCCTGATACTCGCCAGCTGAGCCGCGCGACACCTGCCTGCTCATCTGCCTGATACTCGCCAGCTGAGCCGCGCGACACCTGCCTGCTCATCTGCCTGATACTCGCCAGCTGAGCCGCGCGACACCTGCCTGCTCATCTGCCTGATACTCGCCAGCTGAGCCGCGCGACACCTGCCTGCTCATCTGCCTGATACTCGCCAGCTGAGCCGCGCGACACCTGCCTGCTCATCTGCCTGATACTCGCCAGCTGAGCCGCGCGACACCTGCCTGCTCATCTGCCTGATACTCGCCAGCTGAGCCGCGCGACACCTGCCTGCTCATCTGCCTGATACTCGCCAGCTGAGCCGCGCGACACCTGCCTGCTCATCTGCCTGATACTCGCCAGCTGAGCCGCGCGACACCTGCCTGCTCATCTGCCTGATACTCGCCAGCTGAGCCGCGCGACACCTGCCTGCTCATCTGCCTGATACTCGCCAGCTGAGCCGCGCGACACCTGCCTGCTCATCTGCCTGATACTCGCCAGCTGAGCCGCGCGACACCTGCCTGCTCATCTGCCTGATACTCGCCAGCTGAGCCGCGCGACACCTGCCTGCTCATCTGCCTGATACTCGCCAGCTGAGCCGCGCGACACCTGCCTGCTCATCTGCCTGATACTCGCCAGCTGAGCCGCGCGACACCTGCCTGCTCATCTGCCTGATACTCGCCAGCTGAGCCGCGCGACACCTGCCTGCTCATCTGCCTGATACTCGCCAGCTGAGCCGCGCGACACCTGCCTGCTCATCTGCCTGATACTCGCCAGCTGAGCCGCGCGACACCTGCCTGCTCATCTGCCTGATACTCGCCAGCTGAGCCGCGCGACACCTGCCTGCTCATCTGCCTGATACTCGCCAGCTGAGCCGCGCGACACCTGCCTGCTCATCTGCCTGATACTCGCCAGCTGAGCCGCGCGACACCTGCCTGCTCATCTGCCTGATACTCGCCAGCTGAGCCGCGCGACACCTGCCTGCTCATCTGCCTGATACTCGCCAGCTGAGCCGCGCGACACCTGCCTGCTCATCTGCCTGATACTCGCCAGCTGAGCCGCGCGACACCTGCCTGCTCATCTGCCTGATACTCGCCAGCTGAGCCGCGCGACACCTGCCTGCTCATCTGCCTGATACTCGCCAGCTGAGCCGCGCGACACCTGCCTGCTCATCTGCCTGATACTCGCCAGCTGAGCCGCGCGACACCTGCCTGCTCATCTGCCTGATACTCGCCAGCTGAGCCGCGCGACACCTGCCTGCTCATCTGCCTGATACTCGCCAGCTGAGCCGCGCGACACCTGCCTGCTCATCTGCCTGATACTCGCCAGCTGAGCCGCGCGACACCTGCCTGCTCATCTGCCTGATACTCGCCAGCTGAGCCGCGCGACACCTGCCTGCTCATCTGCCTGATACTCGCCAGCTGAGCCGCGCGACACCTGCCTGCTCATCTGCCTGATACTCGCCAGCTGAGCCGCGCGACACCTGCCTGCTCATCTGCCTGATACTCGCCAGCTGAGCCGCGCGACACCTGCCTGCTCATCTGCCTGATACTCGCCAGCTGAGCCGCGCGACACCTGCCTGCTCATCTGCCTGATACTCGCCAGCTGAGCCGCGCGACACCTGCCTGCTCATCTGCCTGATACTCGCCAGCTGAGCCGCGCGACACCTGCCTGCTCATCTGCCTGATACTCGCCAGCTGAGCCGCGCGACACCTGCCTGCTCATCTGCCTGATACTCGCCAGCTGAGCCGCGCGACACCTGCCTGCTCATCTGCCTGATACTCGCCAGCTGAGCCGCGCGACACCTGCCTGCTCATCTGCCTGATACTCGCCAGCTGAGCCGCGCGACACCTGCCTGCTCATCTGCCTGATACTCGCCAGCTGAGCCGCGCGACACCTGCCTGCTCATCTGCCTGATACTCGCCAGCTGAGCCGCGCGACACCTGCCTGCTCATCTGCCTGATACTCGCCAGCTGAGCCGCGCGACACCTGCCTGCTCATCTGCCTGATACTCGCCAGCTGAGCCGCGCGACACCTGCCTGCTCATCTGCCTGATACTCGCCAGCTGAGCCGCGCGACACCTGCCTGCTCATCTGCCTGATACTCGCCAGCTGAGCCGCGCGACACCTGCCTGCTCATCTGCCTGATACTCGCCAGCTGAGCCGCGCGACACCTGCCTGCTCATCTGCCTGATACTCGCCAGCTGAGCCGCGCGACACCTGCCTGCTCATCTGCCTGATACTCGCCAGCTGAGCCGCGCGACACCTGCCTGCTCATCTGCCTGATACTCGCCAGCTGAGCCGCGCGACACCTGCCTGCTCATCTGCCTGATACTCGCCAGCTGAGCCGCGCGACACCTGCCTGCTCATCTGCCTGATACTCGCCAGCTGAGCCGCGCGACACCTGCCTGCTCATCTGCCTGATACTCGCCAGCTGAGCCGCGCGACACCTGCCTGCTCATCTGCCTGATACTCGCCAGCTGAGCCGCGCGACACCTGCCTGCTCATCTGCCTGATACTCGCCAGCTGAGCCGCGCGACACCTGCCTGCTCATCTGCCTGATACTCGCCAGCTGAGCCGCGCGACACCTGCCTGCTCATCTGCCTGATACTCGCCAGCTGAGCCGCGCGACACCTGCCTGCTCATCTGCCTGATACTCGCCAGCTGAGCCGCGCGACACCTGCCTGCTCATCTGCCTGATACTCGCCAGCTGAGCCGCGCGACACCTGCCTGCTCATCTGCCTGATACTCGCCAGCTGAGCCGCGCGACACCTGCCTGCTCATCTGCCTGATACTCGCCAGCTGAGCCGCGCGACACCTGCCTGCTCATCTGCCTGATACTCGCCAGCTGAGCCGCGCGACACCTGCCTGCTCATCTGCCTGATACTCGCCAGCTCAGCCGCGCGACACCTGCCTGCTCATCTGCCTGATACTCGCCAGCTGAGCCGCGCGACACCTGCCTGCTCATCTGCCTGATACTCGCCAGCTGAGCCGCGCGACACCTGCCTGCTCATCTGCCTGATACTCGCCAGCTGAGCCGCGCGACACCTGCCTGCTCATCTGCCTGATACTCGCCAGCTGAGCCGCGCGACACCTGCCTGCTCATCTGCCTGATACTCGCCAGCTGAGCCGCGCGACACCTGCCTGCTCATCTGCCTGATACTCGCCAGCTGAGCCGCGCGACACCTGCCTGCTCATCTGCCTGATACTCGCCAGCTGAGCCGCGCGACACCTGCCTGCTCATCTGCCTGATACTCGCCAGCTGAGCCGCGCGACACCTGCCTGCTCATCTGCCTGATACTCGCCAGCTGAGCCGCGCGACACCTGCCTGCTCATCTGCCTGATACTCGCCAGCTGAGCCGCGCGACACCTGCCTGCTCATCTGCCTGATACTCGCCAGCTGAGCCGCGCGACACCTGCCTGCTCATCTGCCTGATACTCGCCAGCTGAGCCGCGCGACACCTGCCTGCTCATCTGCCTGATACTCGCCAGCTGAGCCGCGCGACACCTGCCTGCTCATCTGCCTGATACTCGCCAGCTGAGCCGCGCGACACCTGCCTGCTCATCTGCCTGATACTCGCCAGCTGAGCCGCGCGACACCTGCCTGCTCATCTGCCTGATACTCGCCAGCTGAGCCGCGCGACACCTGCCTGCTCATCTGCCTGATACTCGCCAGCTGAGCCGCGCGACACCTGCCTGCTCATCTGCCTGATACTCGCCAGCTGAGCCGCGCGACACCTGCCTGCTCATCTGCCTGATACTCGCCAGCTGAGCCGCGCGACACCTGCCTGCTCATGTTCCTGATACTCGCCAGCTGAGCCGCGCGACACCTGCCTGCTCATCTGCCTGATACTCGCCAGCTGAGCCGCGCGACACCTGCCTGCTCATCTGCCTGATACTCGCCAGCTGAGCCGCGCGACACCTGCCTGCTCATCTGCCTGATACTCGCCAGCTGAGCCGCGCGACACCTGCCTGCTCATCTGCCTGATACTCGCCAGCTGAGCCGCGCGACACCTGCCTGCTCATCTGCCTGATACTCGCCAGCTGAGCCGCGCGACACCTGCCTGCTCATCTGCCTGATACTCGCCAGCTGAGCCGCGCGACACCTGCCTGCTCATCTGCCTGATACTCGCCAGCTGAGCCGCGCGACACCTGCCTGCTCATCTGCCTGATACTCGCCAGCTGAGCCGCGCGACACCTGCCTGCTCATCTGCCTGATACTCGCCAGCTGAGCCGCGCGACACCTGCCTGCTCATCTGCCTGATACTCGCCAGCTGAGCCGCGCGACACCTGCCTGCTCATCTGCCTGATACTCGCCAGCTGAGCCGCGCGACACCTGCCTGCTCATCTGCCTGATACTCGCCAGCTGAGCCGCGCGACACCTGCCTGCTCATCTGCCTGATACTCGCCAGCTGAGCCGCGCGACACCTGCCTGCTCATCTGCCTGATACTCGCCAGCTGAGCCGCGCGACACCTGCCTGCTCATCTGCCTGATACTCGCCAGCTGAGCCGCGCGACACCTGCCTGCTCATCTGCCTGATACTCGCCAGCTGAGCCGCGCGACACCTGCCTGCTCATCTGCCTGATACTCGCCAGCTGAGCCGCGCGACACCTGCCTGCTCATCTGCCTGATACTCGCCAGCTGAGCCGCGCGACACCTGCCTGCTCATCTGCCTGATACTCGCCAGCTGAGCCGCGCGACACCTGCCTGCTCATCTGCCTGATACTCGCCAGCTGAGCCGCGCGACACCTGCCTGCTCATCTGCCTGATACTCGCCAGCTGAGCCGCGCGACACCTGCCTGCTCATCTGCCTGATACTCGCCAGCTGAGCCGCGCGACACCTGCCTGCTCATCTGCCTGATACTCGCCAGCTGAGCCGCGCGACACCTGCCTGCTCATCTGCCTGATACTCGCCAGCTGAGCCGCGCGACACCTGCCTGCTCATCTGCCTGATACTCGCCAGCTGAGCCGCGCGACACCTGCCTGCTCATCTGCCTGATACTCGCCAGCTGAGCCGCGCGACACCTGCCTGCTCATCTGCCTGATACTCGCCAGCTGAGCCGCGCGACACCTGCCTGCTCATCTGCCTGATACTCGCCAGCTGAGCCGCGCGACACCTGCCTGCTCATCTGCCTGATACTCGCCAGCTGAGCCGCGCGACACCTGCCTGCTCATCTGCCTGATACTCGCCAGCTGAGCCGCGCGACACCTGCCTGCTCATCTGCCTGATACTCGCCAGCTGAGCCGCGCGACACCTGCCTGCTCATCTGCCTGATACTCGCCAGCTGAGCCGCGCGACACCTGCCTGCTCATCTGCCTGATACTCGCCAGCTGAGCCGCGCGACACCTGCCTGCTCATCTGCCTGATACTCGCCAGCTGAGCCGCGCGACACCTGCCTGCTCATCTGCCTGATACTCGCCAGCTGAGCCGCGCGACACCTGCCTGCTCATCTGCCTGATACTCGCCAGCTGAGCCGCGCGACACCTGCCTGCTCATCTGCCTGATACTCGCCAGCTGAGCCGCGCGACACCTGCCTGCTCATCTGCCTGATACTCGCCAGCTGAGCCGCGCGACACCTGCCTGCTCATCTGCCTGATACTCGCCAGCTGAGCCGCGCGACACCTGCCTGCTCATCTGCCTGATACTCGCCAGCTGAGCCGCGCGACACCTGCCTGCTCATCTGCCTGATACTCGCCAGCTGAGCCGCGCGACACCTGCCTGCTCATCTGCCTGATACTCGCCAGCTGAGCCGCGCGACACCTGCCTGCTCATCTGCCTGATACTCGCCAGCTGAGCCGCGCGACACCTGCCTGCTCATCTGCCTGATACTCGCCAGCTGAGCCGCGCGACACCTGCCTGCTCATCTGCCTGATACTCGCCAGCTGAGCCGCGCGACACCTGCCTGCTCATCTGCCTGATACTCGCCAGCTGAGCCGCGCGACACCTGCCTGCTCATCTGCCTGATACTCGCCAGCTGAGCCGCGCGACACCTGCCTGCTCATCTGCCTGATACTCGCCAGCTGAGCCGCGCGACACCTGCCTGCTCATCTGCCTGATACTCGCCAGCTGAGCCGCGCGACACCTGCCTGCTCATCTGCCTGATACTCGCCAGCTGAGCCGCGCGACACCTGCCTGCTCATCTGCCTGATACTCGCCAGCTGAGCCGCGCGACACCTGCCTGCTCATCTGCCTGATACTCGCCAGCTGAGCCGCGCGACACCTGCCTGCTCATCTGCCTGATACTCGCCAGCTGAGCCGCGCGACACCTGCCTGCTCATCTGCCTGATACTCGCCAGCTGAGCCGCGCGACACCTGCCTGCTCATCTGCCTGATACTCGCCAGCTGAGCCGCGCGACACCTGCCTGCTCATCTGCCTGATACTCGCCAGCTGAGCCGCGCGACACCTGCCTGCTCATCTGCCTGATACTCGCCAGCTGAGCCGCGCGACACCTGCCTGCTCATCTGCCTGATACTCGCCAGCTGAGCCGCGCGACACCTGCCTGCTCATCTGCCTGATACTCGCCAGCTGAGCCGCGCGACACCTGCCTGCTCATCTGCCTGATACTCGCCAGCTGAGCCGCGCGACACCTGCCTGCTCATCTGCCTGATACTCGCCAGCTGAGCCGCGCGACACCTGCCTGCTCATCTGCCTGATACTCGCCAGCTGAGCCGCGCGACACCTGCCTGCTCATCTGCCTGATACTCGCCAGCTGAGCCGCGCGACACCTGCCTGCTCATCTGCCTGATACTCGCCAGCTGAGCCGCGCGACACCTGCCTGCTCATCTGCCTGATACTCGCCAGCTGAGCCGCGCGACACCTGCCTGCTCATCTGCCTGATACTCGCCAGCTGAGCCGCGCGACACCTGCCTGCTCATCTGCCTGATACTCGCCAGCTGAGCCGCGCGACACCTGCCTGCTCATCTGCCTGATACTCGCCAGCTGAGCCGCGCGACACCTGCCTGCTCATCTGCCTGATACTCGCCAGCTGAGCCGCGCGACACCTGCCTGCTCATCTGCCTGATACTCGCCAGCTGAGCCGCGCGACACCTGCCTGCTCATCTGCCTGATACTCGCCAGCTGAGCCGCGCGACACCTGCCTGCTCATCTGCCTGATACTCGCCAGCTGAGCCGCGCGACACCTGCCTGCTCATCTGCCTGATACTCGCCAGCTGAGCCGCGCGACACCTGCCTGCTCATCTGCCTGATACTCGCCAGCTGAGCCGCGCGACACCTGCCTGCTCATCTGCCTGATACTCGCCAGCTGAGCCGCGCGACACCTGCCTGCTCATCTGCCTGATACTCGCCAGCTGAGCCGCGCGACACCTGCCTGCTCATCTGCCTGATACTCGCCAGCTGAGCCGCGCGACACCTGCCTGCTCATCTGCCTGATACTCGCCAGCTGAGCCGCGCGACACCTGCCTGCTCATCTGCCTGATACTCGCCAGCTGAGCCGCGCGACACCTGCCTGCTCATCTGCCTGATACTCGCCAGCTGAGCCGCGCGACACCTGCCTGCTCATCTGCCTGATACTCGCCAGCTGAGCCGCGCGACACCTGCCTGCTCATCTGCCTGATACTCGCCAGCTGAGCCGCGCGACACCTGCCTGCTCATCTGCCTGATACTCGCCAGCTGAGCCGCGCGACACCTGCCTGCTCATCTGCCTGATACTCGCCAGCTGAGCCGCGCGACACCTGCCTGCTCATCTGCCTGATACTCGCCAGCTGAGCCGCGCGACACCTGCCTGCTCATCTGCCTGATACTCGCCAGCTGAGCCGCGCGACACCTGCCTGCTCATCTGCCTGATACTCGCCAGCTGAGCCGCGCGACACCTGCCTGCTCATCTGCCTGATACTCGCCAGCTGAGCCGCGCGACACCTGCCTGCTCATCTGCCTGATACTCGCCAGCTGAGCCGCGCGACACCTGCCTGCTCATCTGCCTGATACTCGCCAGCTGAGCCGCGCGACACCTGCCTGCTCATCTGCCTGATACTCGCCAGCTGAGCCGCGCGACACCTGCCTGCTCATCTGCCTGATACTCGCCAGCTGAGCCGCGCGACACCTGCCTGCTCATCTGCCTGATACTCGCCAGCTGAGCCGCGCGACACCTGCCTGCTCATCTGCCTGATACTCGCCAGCTGAGCCGCGCGACACCTGCCTGCTCATCTGCCTGATACTCGCCAGCTGAGCCGCGCGACACCTGCCTGCTCATCTGCCTGATACTCGCCAGCTGAGCCGCGCGACACCTGCCTGCTCATCTGCCTGATACTCGCCAGCTGAGCCGCGCGACACCTGCCTGCTCATCTGCCTGATACTCGCCAGCTGAGCCGCGCGACACCTGCCTGCTCATCTGCCTGATACTCGCCAGCTGAGCCGCGCGACACCTGCCTGCTCATCTGCCTGATACTCGCCAGCTGAGCCGCGCGACACCTGCCTGCTCATCTGCCTGATACTCGCCAGCTGAGCCGCGCGACACCTGCCTGCTCATCTGCCTGATACTCGCCAGCTGAGCCGCGCGACACCTGCCTGCTCATCTGCCTGATACTCGCCAGCTGAGCCGCGCGACACCTGCCTGCTCATCTGCCTGATACTCGCCAGCTGAGCCGCGCGACACCTGCCTGCTCATCTGCCTGATACTCGCCAGCTGAGCCGCGCGACACCTGCCTGCTCATCTGCCTGATACTCGCCAGCTGAGCCGCGCGACACCTGCCTGCTCATCTGCCTGATACTCGCCAGCTGAGCCGCGCGACACCTGCCTGCTCATCTGCCTGATACTCGCCAGCTGAGCCGCGCGACACCTGCCTGCTCATCTGCCTGATACTCGCCAGCTGAGCCCCGCGACACCTTCCTGCTCATCTGCCTGATACTCGCCAGCTGAGCCGCGCGACACCTGCCTGCTCATCTGCCTGATACTCGCCAGCTGAGCCGCGCGACACCTGCCTGCTCATCTGCCTGATACTCGCCAGCTGAGCCGCGCGACACCTGCCTGCTCATCTGCCTGATACTCGCCAGCTGAGCCGCGCGACACCTGCCTGCTCATCTGCCTGATACTCGCCAGCTGAGCCGCGCGACACCTGCCTGCTCATCTGCCTGATACTCGCCAGCTGAGCCGCGCGACACCTGCCTGCTCATCTGCCTGATACTCGCCAGCTGAGCCGCGCGACACCTGCCTGCTCATCTGCCTGATACTCGCCAGCTGAGCCGCGCGACACCTGCCTGCTCATCTGCCTGATACTCGCCAGCTGAGCCGCGCGACACCTGCCTGCTCATCTGCCTGATACTCGCCAGCTGAGCCGCGCGACACCTGCCTGCTCATCTGCCTGATACTCGCCAGCTGAGCCGCGCGACACCTGCCTGCTCATCTGCCTGATACTCGCCAGCTGAGCCGCGCGACACCTGCCTGCTCATCTGCCTGATACTCGCCAGCTGAGCCGCGCGACACCTGCCTGCTCATCTGCCTGATACTCGCCAGCTGAGCCGCGCGACACCTGCCTGCTCATCTGCCTGATACTCGCCAGCTGAGCCGCGCGACACCTGCCTGCTCATCTGCCTGATACTCGCCAGCTGAGCCGCGCGACACCTGCCTGCTCATCTGCCTGATACTCGCCAGCTGAGCCGCGCGACACCTGCCTGCTCATCTGCCTGATACTCGCCAGCTGAGCCGCGCGACACCTGCCTGCTCATCTGCCTGATACTCGCCAGCTGAGCCGCGCGACACCTGCCTGCTCATCTGCCTGATACTCGCCAGCTGAGCCGCGCGACACCTGCCTGCTCATCTGCCTGATACTCGCCAGCTGAGCCTCGCGACACCTGCCTGCTCATCTGCCTGATACTCGCCAGCTGAGCCGCGCGACACCTGCCTGCTCATCTGCCTGATACTCGCCTGCTCAGCCGCGCGACACCTGCGTGCTCATCTGCCTGATACTCGCCAGCTGAGCCGCGCGACACCTGCCTGCTCATCTGCCTGATACTCGCCAGCTGAGCCGCGCGACACCTGCCTGCTCATCTGCCTGATACTCGCCAGCTTAGCCGCGCGACACCTGCCTGCTCATCTGCCTGATACTCGCCAGCTGAGCCGCGCGACACCTGCCTGCTCATCTGCCTGATACTCGCCAGCTGAGCCGCGCGACACCTGCCTGCTCATCTGCCTGATACTCGCCAGCTGAGCCGCGCGACACCTGCCTGCTCATCTGCCTGATACTCGCCAGCTGAGCCGCGCGACACCTGCCTGCTCATCTGCCTGATACTCGCCAGCTGAGCCGCGCGACACCTGCCTGCTCATCTGCCTGATACTCGCCAGCTGAGCCGCGCGACACCTGCCTGCTCATCTGCCTGATACTCGCCAGCTGAGCCGCGCGACACCTGCCTGCTCATCTGCCTGATACTCGCCAGCTGAGCCGCGCGACACCTGCCTGCTCATCTGCCTGATACTCGCCAGCTGAGCCGCGCGACACCTGCCTGCTCATCTGCCTGATACTCGCCAGGTGAGCCGCGCGACACCTGCCTGCTCATCTGCCTGATACTCGCCAGCTGAGCCGCGCGACACCTGCCTGCTCATCTGCCTGATACTCGCCAGCTGAGCCGCGCGACACCTGCCTGCTCATCTGCCTGATACTCGCCAGCTGAGCCGCGCGACACCTGCCTGCTCATCTGCCTGATACTCGCCAGCTGAGCCGCGCGACACCTGCCTGCTCATCTGCCTGATACTCGCCAGCTGAGCCGCGCGACACCTGCCTGCTCATCTGCCTGATACTCGCCAGCTGAGCCGCGCGACACCTGCCTGCTCATCTGCCTGATACTCGCCAGCTGAGCCGCGCGACACCTGCCTGCTCATCTGCCTGATACTCGCCAGCTGAGCCGCGCGACACCTGCCTGCTCATCTGCCTGATACTCGCCAGCTGAGCCGCGCGACACCTGCCTGCTCATCTGCCTGATACTCGCCAGCTGAGCCGCGCGACACCTGCCTGCTCATCTGCCTGATACTCGCCAGCTGAGCCGCGCGACACCTGCCTGCTCATCTGCCTGATACTCGCCAGCTGAGCCGCGCGACACCTGCCTGCTCATCTGCCTGATACTCGCCAGGTGAGCCGCGCGACACCTGCCTGCTCATCTGCCTGATACTCGCCAGCTGAGCCGCGCGACACCTGCCTGCTCATCTGCCTGATACTCGCCAGCTGAGCCGCGCGACACCTGCCTGCTCATCTGCCTGATACTCGCCAGCTCAGCCGCGCGACACCTGCCTGCTCATCTGCCTGATACTCGCCAGCTGAGCCGCGCGACACCTGCCTGCTCATCTGCCTGATACTCGCCAGCTGAGCCGCGCGACACCTGCCTGCTCATCTGCCTGATACTCGCCAGCTGAGCCGCGCGACACCTGCCTGCTCATCTGCCTGATACTCGCCAGCTGAGCCGCGCGACACCTGCCTGCTCATCTGCCTGATACTCGCCAGCTGAACCGCGCGACACCTGCCTGCTCATCTGCCTGATACTCGCCAGCTGAGCCGCGCGACACCTGCCTGCTCATCTGCCTGATACTCGCCAGCTGAGCCGCGCGACACCTGCCTGCTCATCTGCCTGATACTCGCCAGCTGAGCCGCGCGACACCTGCCTGCTCATCTGCCTGATACTCGCCAGCTGAGCCGCGCGACACCTGCCTGCTCATCTGCCTGATACTCGCCAGCTGAGCCGCGCGACACCTGCCTGCTCATCTGCCTGATACTCGCCAGCTGAGCCGCGCGACACCTGCCTGCTCATCTGCCTGATACTCGCCAGCTGAGCCGCGCGACACCTGCCTGCTCATCTGCCTGATACTCGCCAGCTGAGCCGCGCGACACCTGCCTGCTCATCTGCCTGATACTCGCCAGCTGAGCCGCCCGACACCTGCCTGCTCATCTGCCTGATACTCGCCAGCTGAACCGCGCGACACCTGCCTGCTCATCTGCCTTATACTCGCCAGCTGAGCCGCGCGACACCTGCCTGCTCATCTGCCTGATACTCGCCAGCTGAGCCGCGCGACACCTGCCTGCTCATCTGCCTGATACTCGCCAGCTGAGCCGCGCGACACCTGCCTGCTCATCTGCCTGATACTCGCCAGCTGAGCCGCGCGACACCTGCCTGCTCATCTGCCTGATACTCGCCAGCTGAGCCGCGCGACACCTGCCTGCTCATCTGCCTGATACTCGCCAGCTGAGCCGCGCGACACCTGCCTGCTCATCTGCCTGATACTCGCCAGCTGAGCCGCGCGACACCTGCCTGCTCATCTGCCTGATACTCGCCAGCTGAGCCGCGCGACACCTGCCTGCTCATCTGCCTGATACTCGCCAGCTGAGCCGCGCGACACCTGCCTGCTCATCTGCCTGATACTCGCCAGCTGAGCCGCGCGACACCTGCCTGCTCATCTGCCTGATACTCGCCAGCTGAGCCGCGCGACACCTGCCTGCTCATCTGCCTGATACTCGCCAGCTGAGCCGCGCGACACCTGCCTGCTCATCTGCCTGATACTCGCCAGCTGAGCCGCGCGACACCTGCCTGCTCATCTGCCTGATACTCGCCAGCTGAGCCGCGCGACACCTGCCTGCTCATCTGCCTGATACTCGCCAGCTGAGCCGCGCGACACCTGCCTGCTCATCTGCCTGATACTCGCCAGCTGAGCCGCGCGACACCTGCCTGCTCATCTGCCTGATACTCGCCAGCTGAGCCGCGCGACACCTGCCTGCTCATCTGCCTGATACTCGCCAGCTGAGCCTCGCGACACCTGCCTGCTCATCTGCCTGATACTCGCCAGCTAAGCCGCGCGACACCTGCCTGCTCATCTGCCTGATACTCGCCAGCTGAGCCGCGCGACACCTGCCTGCTCATCTGCCTGATACTCGCCAGCTGAGCCGCGCGACACCTGCCTGCTCATCTGCCTGATACTCGCCAGCTGAACCGCGCGACACCTGCCTGCTCATCTGCCTGATACTCGCCAGCTGAGCCGCGCGACACCTGCCTGCTCATCTGCCTGATACTCGCCAGCTGAGCCGCGCGACACCTGCCTGCTCATCTGCCTGATACTCGCCAGCTGAGCCGCGCGACACCTGCCTGCTCATCTGCCTGATACTCGCCAGCTGAGCCGCGCGACACCTGCCTGCTCATCTGCCTGATACTCGCCAGCTGAGCCGCGCGACACCTGCCTGCTCATCTGCCTGATACTCGCCAGCTGAGCCGCGCGACACCTGCCTGCTCATCTGCCTGATACTCGCCAGCTGAGCCGCGCGACACCTGCCTGCTCATCTGCCTGATACTCGCCAGCTGAGCCGCGCGACACCTGCCTGCTCATCTGCCTGATACTCGCCAGGTGAGCCGCGCGACACCTGCCTGCTCATCTGCCTGATACTCGCCAGCTGAGCCGCGCGACACCTGCCTGCTCATCTGCCTGATACTCGCCAGCTGAGCCGCGCGACACCTGCCTGCTCATCTGCCTGATACTCGCCTGCTGAGCCGCGCGACACCTGCCTGCTCATCTTCCTGATACTCGCCAGCTGAGCCGCGCGACACCTGCCTGCTCATCTGCCTGATACTCGCCAGCTGAGCCGCGCGACACCTGCCTGCTCATCTGCCTGATACTCGCCAGCTGAGCCGCGCGACACCTGCCTGCTCATCTCCCTGATACTCGCCAGCTGAGCCGCGCGACACCTGCCTGCTCATCTGCCTGATACTCGCCAGCTGAGCCGCGCGACACCTGCCTGCTCATCTGCCTGATACTCGCCAGCTGAGCCGCGCGACACCTGCCTGCTCATCTGCCTGATACTCGCCAGCTGAGCCGCGCGACACCTGCCTGCTCATCTGCCTGATACTCGCCAGCTGAGCCGCGCGACACCTGCCTGCTCATCTGCCTCATACTCGCCAGCTGAGCCGCGCGACACCTGCCTGCTCATCTCCCTGATACTCGCCAGCTGAGCCGCGCGACACCTGCCTGCTCATCTCCCTGATACTCGCCAGCTGAGCCGCGCGACACCTGCCTGCTCATCTGCCTGATACTCGCCAGCTGAGCCGCGCGACACCTGCCTGCTCATCTGCCTGATACTCGCCAGCTGAGCCGCGCGACACCTGCCTGCTCATCTGCCTGATACTCGCCAGCTGAGCCGCGCGACACCTGCCTGCTCATCTGCCTGATACTCGCCAGCTGAGCCGCGCGACACCTGCCTGCTCATCTGCCTGATACTCGCCAGCTGAGCCGCGCGACACCTGCCTGCTCATCTGCCTGATACTCGCCAGCTGAGCCGCGCGACACCTGCCTGCTCATCTGCCTGATACTCGCCAGCTGAGCCAAGCGACACCTGCCTGCTCATCTGCCTGATACTCGCCAGCTGAGCCGCGCGGCACCTGCCTGCTCATCTGCCTGATACTCGCCAGCTGAGCCGCGCGACACCTGCCTGCTCATCTGCCTGATACTCGCCAGCAGAGCCGCGCGACACCTGCCTGCTCATCTGCCTGATACTCGCCAGCTAAGCCGCGCGACACCTGCCTGCTCATCTGCCTGATACTCGCCAGCTGAGCCGCGCGACACCTGCCTGCTCATCTGCCTGATACTCGCCAGCTGAGCCGCGCGACACCTGCCTGCTCATCTGCCTGATACTCGCCAGCTGAGCCGCTCGACACCTGCCTGCTCATCTGCCTGATATTCGCCAGCTCAGCCGCGCGACACCGGCCTGCTCATCTGCCTGATACTCGCCAGCTGAGCCGCGCGACACCTGCCTCCTCATCTGCCTGATACTCGCCAGCTGAGCCCCACGCATGCACTGCGCATGCACTGATGACGTGGCTGTTCAGGCACTGATCACGTGTGTATCAGGCAGTGATCAGTGACTGACAGGCGCTGATCAGGGGACTGTGCACGCACTGATCAGGTGGCTGATCAGGAATTGACCACCAGACCGCGCATGCAGTGATCACGTGGCTGGTCGTTCACTGATCACGTGTTTATCATACGGTGATCACGTGACTGAGAGGTGCTGATCACGTGACTGTGCCGTCAGTGATCACGTGGCTGAGCGGGCACTGATATCGTGACTGAGCATGCACTGATCATGTGCCGGGAGCCTGAGAGGCATTCCACTCTGGACAAAGGTCATGAGGAAGGAGGCTCGGCATACGCAAATGCGGGATCGAGCCTCAGGAGTCCACCCGGATGTTCTCGAGCATCTCCCCCAAAAAAACCGGAGTCTGCCTACTGTATTGCTTTGTGCTCTCACCTCTGATTTCACTGGGGGCTGTCCCCCACCACCATCTCGCTCTCTCTGTCAAAAAGTTAACTTACAGCTCCAATTCATAAAGTTCCTTGTCTTTCTTCCCTTTAACTTCCAGCTGAGTCTCCATCTGGATCACGGAACCCACCACGCTTACTAATTATGCCTGGGCTGCTAAGACCCACTCGAGAGGGTGTCTAGGGTGAGGCACCTTTCGCTATTCGAGAGGGCGCCTGCGGCCTACGTAAGTGGTGCAAACTTCTTGTCTTGAAGTTTGATTGGTCTTCCGCGTAAACCAAGCTCCTCAGTCTCTTTTCTCCACCGAATTTTCTTACTGAGCTCTCCTCATACTATTATCCTTGACATCTCTGATTAGCATATAAATAGTCGCCTAGGCCATCTCTCGTTCGAATACCCTGGATCAGTTGGGGCTGGTCCCCGGCAGGTGGCGACCGAACAGGGACCTCAGGAGGCAATACTCAAAGAGCTGAGCAGACACGAACCACGCAATCAGCAGGCAATAAGCATGGAGCTCAGCAGTGACGAATCATGCTGCTCAACTGGCAATAATCAAGCACGTGACCAGGCAGGAATGACGCAGCTCAGCAGGCAATTTTCAAGCAGATGAGCCGACAGGAATCACGTAGCTCCGCTGGCAATTGTCAAGCAGATGAGCCGACAGGAATCACGCAGCTCAGCAGGCCCTGATCACGTGACTCTGCAGGCACTGATCACGTGGCTGATCAAGTCCAGATCACGTGACTGAGCAGGCACTGATCACGTGGCTATCCCGCACTGATGACGTGACTGCGCATGCACTGATGACGTGGCTGATCAGGCACTGATCACATGGCTCATCATGCACTGATCACGTGTTTATCAGGCAATGATCAGTGACTGACAGGCGCTGATCATGGGACTGTGCACGCAATGATCACGTGGCTATCATGCACTGATCACGTGACTGCGCATGCACTGATGACGTGGCTGTTCGGGCACTGATCACGTGTTTATCAGGCAGTGATCAGTGACTGACAGGCACTGATCAGGGGACTGTGCACGCACTGATCAGGTGGCTGATCAGGAACTGAACACCTGACCTCGCATGCAGTGATCACGTGGCTGGTCGTTCACTGATCTCGTGTTTATCATACGGTGATCACGTGACTGAGAGGCGCTGATCACGTGACTGAGCCATCAGTGATCACGTGGCTGAGCAGGCACTGATATCGTGACTGAGCATGCACTGATCATGTGCCGGGAGCCGGGGAGGCATTCCACTCTGGACAAAGGTCATGAGGAAGGAGGCTCGGCATTCGCAAATGCGGGATCGAGCCTCAGGAGTCCACCCGGATGTTCTCGAGCATCTCCCCCCCAAAAAATCCGGAGTCTGCCTACTGTATTGCTTTGTGCTCTCACCTCTGATTTCACTGGGGGCTGTCCCCCACCACCATCTCGCTCTCTCTGTCAAAGAGTTAACTTACAGCTCGGATTCATAAAGTTCCTTGTCATTCTTCCCTTTAACTTCCAGCTGAGTCTCCATCTGGAGCGCGGAACCCACCACGCTTACTAATTATGCCTGGGCTGCTAAGACCCACTCGAGAAGGTGTCTAGGGTGAGGCACCTTTCGCTATTCCAGAGGGCGCCTGCGGCCTACGTAAGTGGTGCAATCTTCTTGTCGTGAAGATTGATTGGTCTTCCACGTAAACCAAGATACTCAGTCTCTTTTCTCCACCGAATTTTCCTACTGAGCTCTCCTCATACTATAATTCTTGACATCTCTGATTAGCATATAAATAGTCGCCTAGGCCATCTCTCCTTCGAATACCCTGGATCAGTTTGGGCTGGTCCCCGGCAGGTGGCGACCGAACAGGGACCTCAGGAGGCAATACTCAAAGAGCTGAGCAGACACGAACCACGCAATCAGCAGGCAATAAGCATGGAGCTCAGCAATGACGAATCATGCTGCTCAACTGGCAATAATCAAGCACGTGACCACGCAGGAATCACGCAGCTCAGCTGGCAATTGTCATGCAGATGAGCCGACAGGAATCACGCAGCTCAGATGGCAATTGTCATGCAGATGAGCCGGCAGGAATCACGCAGCTCAGCAGGCCCTGATCACGTGACTGAGCATGCACTGATCACGTGGCTATCATGCACTGATGACGTGACTGCGCATGCACTGATGACGTGGCTGATCAGGCACTGATCACATGGCTCATCATGCACTGATCACGTGTTTATCAGGCAATGATCAGTGACTGACAGGCGCTGATCATGGGACTGTGCACGAACTGATCATGTGGCTATCATGCACTGATCAAGTGACTGCGCATGCACTGATGACGTGGCTGTTCGGGCACTGATCACGTGTTTATCAGGCAGTGATCAGTGACTGACAGGCGCTGATCAGGGGACTGTGCACGCACTGATCAGGTGGCTGATCAGGAACTGACCACCTGACCGCGCATGCAGTGATCACGTGGCTGGTCGTTCACTGATCACGTGTTTATCATACGGTGATCACGTGACTGAGAGGCGCTGATCACGTGACTGTGCCGTCAGTGATCACGTGGCTGAGCAGGCACTGATATCGTGACTGAGCATGCACTGTACATGTGCCGGGAGCCGGAGAGGCATTCCACTCTGGACAAAGGTCATGAGGAAGGAGGCTCGGCATACGCAAATGCGGGATCGAGCCTCAGGAGTCCACCCGGATGTTCTCGAGCATCTCCCCCCAAAAAAACCGGAGTCTGCCTACTGTATTGCTTTGTGCTCTCACCTCTGATTTTACTGGGGGCTGTCCCCCACCACCATCTCGCTCTCTCTGTCAAAGAGTTAACTTACAGCTCCAATTCATAAAGTTCCTTGTCATTCTTCCCTTTAACTTCCAGCTGAGTCTCCATCTGGAGCGCGGAACCCACCACGCTTACTAATTATGCCTGGGCTGCTAAGACCCACTCGAGAAGGTGTCTAGGGTGAGGCACCTTTCGCTATTCGAGAGGGCGCCTGCGGCCTACGTAAGTGGTGCAATCTTCTTGTCGTGAAGATTGATTGGTCTTCCACGTAAACCAAGATACTCAGTCTCTTTTCTCCACCGAATTTTCCTACTGAGCTCTCCTCATACTATAATTCTTGACATCTCTGATTAGCATATAAATAGTCGCCTAGGCCATCTCTCCTTCGAATACCCTGGATCAGTTTGGGCTGGTCCCCGGCAGGTGGCGACCGAACAGGGACCTCAGGAGGCAATACTCAAAGAGCTGAGCAGACACGAACCACGCAATCAGCAATCAATAAGCATGGAGCTCAGCAGTGACGAATCATGCTGCTCAACTGGCAATAATCAAGCACGTGACCACGCAGGAATCACGCAGCTCAGCTGGCAATTGTCATGCAGATGAGCCGACAGGAATCACGCAGCTCAGATGGCAATTGTCATGCAGATGAGCCGGCAGGAATCACGCAGCTCAGCAGGCCCTGATCACGTGACTGAGCATGCACTGATCACGTGGCTATCATGCACTGATGACGTGACTGCGCATGCACTGATGACGTGGCTGATCAGGCACTGATCACATGGCTCATCATGCACTGATCACGTGTTTATCAGGCAATGATCATTGACTGACAGGCGCTGATCATGGGACTGTGCACGAACTGATCATGTGGCTATCATGCACTGATCACGTGACTGCGCATGCACTGATGACGTGGCTGTTCGGGCACTGATCACGTGTTTATCAGGCAGTGATCAGTTACTGACAGGCGCTGATCAGGGGACTGTGCACGCACTGATCAGGTGACTGATCAGGAACTGACCACCTGACCGCGCATGCAGTGATCACGTGGCTGGTCGTTCACTGATCACGTGTTTATCATACGGTGATCACGTGACTGAGAGGCGCTGATCACGTGACTGTGCCGTCAGTGATCACGTGGCTGAGCAGGCACTGATATCGTGACTGAGCATGCACTGATCATGTGCCGGGAGCCGGAGAGGCATTCCACTCCGGACAAAGGTCATGAGGAAGGAGGCTCGGCATACGCAAATGCGGGATCGAGCCTCAGGAGTCCACCCGGATGTTCTCGAGCATCTCCCCCCCAAAAAAACCGGAGTCTGCCTACTGTATTGCTTCGTGCTCTCACCTCTGATTTCACTGGGGGCTGTCCCCCACCACCATCTCGCTCTCTCTGTCAAAGAGTTAACTTACAGCTCCAATTCATAAAGTTCCTTGTCATTCTTCCCTTTAACTTCCAGCTTAGTCTCCATCTGGAGCGCGGAACCCACCACGCTTACTAATTATGCCTGGGCTGCTAAGACCCACTCGAGAAGGTGTCTAGGGTGAGGCACCTTTCGCTATTCGAGAGGGCGCCTGCGGCCTACGTAAGTGGTGCAATCTTCTTGTCGTGAAGTTTGATTGGTCTTCCACGTAAACCAAGATACTCAGTCTCTTTTCTCCACCGAATTTTCCTACTGAGCTCTCCTCATACTATAATTCTTGACATCTCTGATTAGCATATAAATAGTCGCCTAGGCCATCTCTCCTTCAAATACCCTGGATCAGTTGGGGCTGGTCCCCGGCAGGTGGCGACTGAACAGGGACCTCAGGAGGCAATACTCAAAGAGCTGAGCAGACACGAACCACGCAATCAGCAGACAATAAGCATGGAGCTCAGCAGTGACGAATCATGCTGCTCAACTGGCAATAATCAAGCACGTGACCAGGCAGGAATCACGCAGGTCAGCTGGCAATTGTCAAGCAGATGAGCCGACAGGAATCACGCAGCTCAGCTGGCAATTGTCATGCAGATGAGCCGGAAGGAATCACGTAGCTCAGCAGGCCCTGATCACGTGACTCTTCAGGCACTGATCACGTGGCTATCATGCACTGATGACGTGACTGCGCATGCACTGATGACGTGGCTGATCAGGCACTGATCACATGGCTCATCATGCACTGATCACGTGTTTATCAGGCAGTGATCAGTGACTGACAGGCGCTGATCAGGGGACTGTGCACGCACTGATCAGGTGGCTGATCAGGAACTGACCACCTGACCGCGCATGCAGTGATCACGTGGCTGGTCGTTCACTGATCACGTGTTTATCATACGGTGATCACGTGACTGACAGGCGCTGATCACGTGACTGTGCCGTCAGTGATCACGTGGCTGAGCAGGCACTGATATCGTGACTGAGCATGCACTGATCATGTGCCGGGAGCCGGAGAGGCATTCCACTCTGGACAAAGGTCATGAGGAAGGAGGCTCGGCATACGCAAATGCGGGATCGAGCCTCAGGAGTCCACCCGGATGTTCTCGAGCATCTCCCCCAAAAAAACCGGAGTCTGCCTACTGTATTGCTTTGTGCTCTCACCTCTGATTTCACTGGGGGCTGTCCCCCACCACCATCTCGCTCTCTCTGTCAAAGAGTTAACTTACAGCTCCAATTCATAAAGTTCCTTGTCATTCTTCCCTTTAACTTCCAGCTGAGTCTCCATCTGGAGCGCGGAACCCACCACGCTTACTAATTATGCCTGGGCTGCTAAGACCCACTCGAGAAGGTGTCTAGGGTGAGGCACCTTTCGCTATTCGAGAGGGCGCCTGCGGCCTACGTAAGTGGTGCAAACTTCTTGTCTTGAAGTTTGATTGGTCTTCCGCGTAAACCAAGCTACTCAGTCTCTTTTCTCCACCGAATTTTCCTACTGAGCTCTCCTCATACTATAATTCTTGACATCTCTGATTAGCATATAAATAGTCGCCTAGGCCATCTCTCCTTCGAATACCCTGGATCAGTTTGGGCTGGTCCCCGGCAGGTGGCGACCGAAAAGGGACCTCAGGAGGCAATACTCAAAGAGCTGAGCAGACACGAACCACGCAATCTGCAAACAATAAGCATGGAGCTCAGCAGTGACGAATCATGCTGCTCAACTGGCAATAATCAAGCACGTGACCAGGCAGGAATCACGCAGCTCAGCTGGCAATTGTCATGCAGATGAGCCGACAGGAATCACGCAGCTCAGCTGGCAATTGTCATGCAGATGAGCCGACAGGAATCACGCAGCTCAGCAGGCCCTGATCACGTGACTCTTCAGGCACTGATCACGTGGCTGATCAAGTCCAGATCACGTGACTGAGCATGCACTGATCACGTGGCTATCATGCACTGATGACGTGACTCCGCATGCACTGATCACGTGGCTGATCAGTGACTGACAGGCGCTGATCATGGGACTGTGCACGCACTGATCACATGGCTATCATGCACTGATGACGTGGCTGATCAGGCACTGATCACATGGCTCATCGTGCACTGATCACGTGTTTATCAGGCAGTGATCAGTGACTGACAGGCGCTGATCAGGGGACTGTGCACGCACTGATCAGGTGGCTGATCAGGAACTGACCACCTGACCGCGCATGCAGTGATCACCTGGCTGGTCGTTCACTGATCACGTGTTTATCATACGGTGATCACGTGACTGAGAGGCGCTGATCACGTGACTGTGCCGTCAGTGATCACGTGGCTGAGCAGGCACTGATATCGTGACTGAGCATGCACTGATCATGTGCCGGGAGCCGGAGAGGCATTCCACTCTGGACAAAGGTCATGAGGAAGGAGGCTCGGCATACGCAAATGCGGGATCGAGCCTCAGGAGTCCACCCGGATGTTCTCGAGCATCTCCCCCCCAAAAAAACCGGAGTCTGCCTACTGTATTGCTTTGTGCTCTCACCTCTGATTTCACTGGGGGCTGTCCCCCACCACCATCTCGCTCTCTCTGTCAAAGAGTTAACTTACAGCTCCAATTCATAAAGTTCCTTGTCATTCTTCCCTTTAACTTCCAGCTGAGTCTCCATCTGGAGCGAGGAACCCACCACGCTTACTAATTATGCCTGGGCTGCTAAGACCCACTCGAGAAGGTGTCTAGGGTGAGGCACCTTTCGCTATTCGAGAGGGCGCCTGCGGCCTACGTAAGTGGTGCAAACTTCTTGTCTTGAAGTTTGATTGGTCTTCCGCGTAAACCAAGCTCCTCAGTCTCTTTTCTCCACCGAATTTTCCTACTGAGCTCTCCTCATACTATAATTCTTGACATCTCTGATTAGCATATAAATAGTCGCCTAGGCCATCTCTCCTTCGAATACCCTGGATCAGTTGGGGCTGGTCCCCGGCAGGTGGCGACCGAACAGGGACCTCAGGAGGCAATACTCAAAGAGCTGAGCAGACACGAACCACGCAATCAGCAATCAATAAGCATGGAGCTCAGCAGTGACGAATCATGCTGCTCAACTGGCAAAAATCAAGCACGTGACCAGGCAGGAATCACGCAGCTCAGCTGGCAATTGTCATGCAGATGAGCCGACAGGAATCACGCAGCTCAGCTGGCAATTGTCATGCAGATGAGCCGACAGGAATCACGCAGCTCAGCAGGCCCTGATCACGTGACTCTTCATGCACTGATCACGTGGCTATCATGCACTGATGACGTGACTGCGCATGCACTGATGACGTGGCTGATCAGGCACTGATCACATGGCTCATCATGCACTGATCACGTGTTTATCAGGCAGTGATCAGTGACTGACAGGCGCTGATCAGGGGACTGTGCACGCAATGATCAGGTGGCTGATCAGGAACTGACCACCTGACCGCGCATGCAGTGATCACGTGGCTGGTCGTTCACTGATCATGTGTTTATCATACGGTGATCACGTGACTGAGAGGCGCTGATCACGTGACTGTGCCGTCAGTGATCACGTGGCTGAGCAGGCACTGATATCGTGACTGAGCATGCACTGATCATGTGCCGGGAGCCGGAGAGGCATTCCACTCTGGACAAAGGTCATGAGGAAGGAGGCTCGGCATACGCAAATGCGGGATCGAGCCTCAGGAGTCCACCCGGATGTTCTCGAGCATCTCCCCCCCAAAAAAACCGGAGTCTGCCTACTGTATTGCTTTGTGCTCTCACCTCTGATTTCACTGGGGGCTGTCCCCCACCACCATCTCGCTCTCTCTGTCAAAGAGTTAACTTACCACTCCAATTCATAAAGTTCCTTGTCATTCTTCCCTTTAACTTCCAGCTGAGTCTCCATCTGGATCGCGGAACCCACCACGCTTACTAATTATGCCTGGGCTGCTAAGACCCACTCGAGAAGGTGTCTAGGGTGAGGCACCTTTCACTATTCGAGAGGGCGCCTGCGGCCTACGTAAGTGGTGCAAACTTCTTGTCTTGAAGTTTGATTGGTCTTCCGCGTAAACCAAGCTCCTCAGTCTCTTTTCTCCACCGAATTTTCCTACTGAGCTCTCCTCATACTATAATTCTTGACATCTCTGATTAGCATATAAATAGTCGCCTAGGCCATCTCTCCTTCGAATACCCTGGATCAGTTTGGGCTGGTCCCCGGCAGGTGGCGACCGAACAGGGACCTCAGGAGGCAATACTCAAAGAGCTGAGCAGACACGAACCACGCAATCAGCAATCAATAAGCATGGAGCTCAGCAGTGACGAATCATGCTGCTCAACTGGCAATAATCAAGCACGTGACCAGGCAGGAATCACGCAGCTCAGCTGGCAATTGTCATGCAGATGAGCCGACAGGAATCACGCAGCTCAGCTGGCAATTGTCATGCAGATGAGCCGACAGGAATCACGCAGCTCAGCAGGCCCTGATCACGTGACTCTTCAGGCACTGATCACGTGGCTGATCAAGTCCAGATCACGAGACTGAGCATGCACTGATCACGTGGCTATCATGCACTGATGACGTGACTGCGCATGCACTGATGACGTGGCTGATCAGGCACTGATCACATGGCTCATCATGCACTGATCACGTGTTTATCAGGCAGTGATCAGTGACTGACAGGCGCTGATCAGGGGACTGTGCACGCACTGATCAGGTGGCTGATCAGGAGCTGACCACCTGACCGCGCATGCAGTGATCACGTGGCTGGTCGTTCACTGATCACGTGTTTATCATACGGTGATCACGTGACTGAGAGGCGCTGATCACGTGACTGTGCCGTCAGTGATCACGTGGCTGAGCAGGCACTGATATCGTGACTGAGCATGCACTGATCATGTGCCGGGAGCCGGAGAGGCATTCCACTCTGGACAAAGGTCATGAGGAAGGAGGCTCGGCATACGCAAATGCGGGATCGAGCCTCAGGAGTCCACCCGGATGTTCTCGAGCATCTCCCCCCAAAAAACCGGAGTCTGCCTACTGTATTGCTTTGTGCTCTCACCTCTGATTTCACTGGGGGCTGTCCCCCACCACCATCTCGCTCTCTCTGTCAAAGAGTTAACTTACAGCTCCAATTCATAAAGTTCCTTGTCATTCTTCCCTTTAACTTCCAGCTGAGTCTCCATCTGGAGCGCGGAACCCACCACGCTTACTAATTATGCCTGGGCTGCTAAGACCCACTCGAGAAGGTGTCTAGGGTGAGGCACCTTTCGCTATTCGAGAGGGCGCCTGCGGCCTACGTAAGTGGTGCAAACTTCTTGTCTTGAAGTTTGATTGGTCTTCCGCGTAAACCAAGCTCCTCAGTCTCTTTTCTCCACCGAATTTTCCTACTGAGCTCTCCTCATACTATAATTCTTGACATCTCTGATTAGCATATAAATAGTCGCCTAGGCCATCTCTCCTTCGAATACCCTGGATCAGTTGGGGCTGGTCCCCGGCAGGTGGCGACCGAACAGGGACCTCAGGAGGCAATACTCAAAGAGCTGAGCAGACACGAACCACGCAATCAGCAATCAATAAGCATGGAGCTCAGCAGTGACGAATCATGCTGCTCAACTGGCAATAATCAAGCACGTGACCAGGCAGGAATCACGCAGCTCAGCTGGCAATTGTCATGCAGATGAGCCGACAGGAATCACGCAGCTCAGCTGGCAATTGTCATGCAGATGAGCCGACAGGAATCACGCAGCTCAGCAGGCCCTGATCACGTGACTCTTCAGGCACTGATCACGTGGCTGATCAAGTCCAGATCACGTGACTGAGCATGCACTGATCACGTGGCTATCATGCACTGATGACGTGACTGCGCATGCACTGATGATGTGGCTGATCAGGCACTGATCACATGGCTCATCATGCACTGATCACGTGTTTATCAGGCAGTGATCAGTGACTGACAGGCGCTGATCAGGGGACTGTGCACGCACTGATCAGGTGGCTGATCAGGAACTGACCACCTGACCGCGCATGCAGTGATCACGTGGCTGGTCGTTCACTGATCACGTGTTTATCATACGGTGATCACGTGACTGAGAGGCGCTGATCACGTGACTGTGCCGTCAGTGATCACGTGGCTGAGCAGGCACTGATATCGTGACTGAGCATGCACTGATCATGTGCCGGGAGCCGGAGAGGCATTCCACTCTGGACAAAGGTCATGAGGAAGGAGGCTCGGCATACGCAAATGCGGGATCGAGCCTCAGGAGTCCACCCGGATGTTCTCGAGCATCTCCCCCCAAAAACCGGAGTCTGCCTACTGTATTGCTTTGTGCTCTCACCTCTGATTTCACTGGGGGCTGTCCCCCACCACCATCTCGCTCTCTCTGTCAAAGAGTTAACTTACAGCTCCAATTCATAAAGTTCCTTGTCATTCTTCCCTTTAACCTCCAGCTGAGTCTCCATCTGGAGCGCGGAACCCACCACGCTTACTATTATGCCTGGGCTGCTAAGACCCACTCGAGAAGGTGTCTAGGGTGAGGCACCTTTCGCTATTCGAGAGGGCGCCTGCGGCCTACGTAAGTGGTGCAAACTTCTTGTCTTGAAGTTTGATTGGTCTTCCGCGTAAACCAAGCTCCTCAGTCTCTTTTCTCCACCGAATTTTCCTACTGAGCTCTCCTCATACTATAATTCTTGACATCTCTGATTAGCATATAAATAGTCGCCTAGGCCATCTCTCCTTCGAATACCCTGGATCAGTTGGGGCTGGTCCCCGGCAGGTGGCGACCGAACAGGGACCTCAGGAGGCAATACTCAAAGAGCTGAGCAGACACGAACCACGCAATCAGCAATCAATAAGCATGGAGCTCAGCAGTGACGAATCATGCTGCTCAACTGGCAATAATCAAGCACGTGACCAGGCAGGAATCACGCAGCTCAGCTGGCAATTGTCATGCAGATGAGCCGACAGGAATCACGCAGCTCAGCTGGCAATTGTCATGCAGATGAGCCGACAGGAATCACGCAGCTCAGCAGGCCCTGATCACGTGACTCTTCAGGCACTGATCACGTGGCTGATCAAGTCCAGATCACGAGACTGAGCATGCACTGATCACGTGGCTATCATGCACTGATGACGTGACTGCGCATGCACTGATGACGTGGCTGATCAGGCACTGATCACATGGCTCATCATGCACTGATCACGTGTTTATCAGGCAGTGATCAGTGACTGACAGGCGCTGATCAGGGGACTGTGCACGCACTGATCAGGTGGCTGATCAGGAACTGACCACCTGACCGCGCATGCAGTGATCACGTGGCTGGTCGTTCACTGATCACGTGTTTATCATACGGTGATCACGTGACTGAGAGGCGCTGATCACGTGACTGTGCCGTCAGTGATCACGTGGCTGAGCAGGCACTGATATCGTGACTGAGCATGCACTGATCATGTGCCGGGAGCCGGAGAGGCATTCCACTCTGGACAAAGGTCATGAGGAAGGAGGCTCGGCATACGCAAATGCGGGATCGAGCCTCAGGAGTCCACCCGGATGTTCTCGAGCATCTCCCCCAAAAAAACCGGAGTCTGCCTACTGTATTGCTTTGTGCTCTCACCTCTGATTTCACTGGGGGCTGTCCCCCACCACCATCTCGCTCTCTCTGTCAAAGAGTTAACTTACAGCTCCAATTCATAAAGTTCCTTGTCATTCTTCCCTTTAACTTCCAGCTGAGTCTCCATCTGGAGCGCGGAACCCACCACGCTTACTAATTATGCCTGGGCTGCTAAGACCCACTCGAGAAGGTGTCTAGGGTGAGGCACCTTTCGCTATTCGAGAGGGCGCCTGCGGCCTACGTAAGTGGTGCAAACTTCTTGTCTTGAAGTTTGATTGGTCTTCCGCGTAAACCAAGCTCCTCAGTCTCTTTTCTCCACCGAATTTTCCTACTGAGCTCTCCTCATACTATAATTCTTGACATCTCTGATTAGCATATAAATAGTCGCCTAGGCCATCTCTCCTTCGAATACCCTGGATCAGTTGGGGCTGGTCCCCGGCAGGTGGCGACCGAACAGGGACCTCAGGAGGCAATACTCAAAGAGCTGAGCAGACACGAACCACGCAATCAGCAATCAATAAGCATGGAGCTCAGCAGTGACGAATCATGCTGCTCAACTGGCAATAATCAAGCACGTGACCAGGCAGGAATCACGCAGCTCAGCTGGCAATTGTCATGCAGATGAGCCGACAGGAATCACGCAGCTCAGCTGGCAATTGTCATGCAGATGAGCCGACAGGAATCACGCAGCTCAGCAGGCCCTGAACACGTGACTCTTCAGGCACTGATCACGTGGCTGATCAAGTCCAGATCACGAGACTGAGCATGCACTGATCACGTGGCTATCATGCACTGATGACGTGACTGCGCATGCACTGATGACGTGGCTGATCAGGCACTGATCACATGGCTCATCATGCACTGATCACGTGTTTATCAGGCAGTGATCAGTGACTGACAGGCGCTGATCAGGGGACTGTGCACGCACTGATCAGGTGGCTGATCAGGAGCTGACCACCTGACCGTGCATGCAGTGATCACGTGGCTGGTCGTTCACTGATCACGTGTTTATCATACGGTGATCACGTGACTGAGAGGCGCTGATCACGTGACTGTGCCGTCAGTGATCACGTGGCTGAGCAGGCACTGATATCGTGACTGAGCATGCACTGATCATGTGCCGGGAGCCGGAGAGGCATTCCACTCTGGACAAAGGTCATGAGGAAGGAGGCTCGGCATACGCAAATGCGGGATCGAGCCTCAGGAGTCCACCCGGATGTTCTCGAGCATCTCCCCCCCAAAAAAACCGGAGTCTGCCTACTGTATTGCTTTGTGCTCTCACCTCTGATATCACTGGGGGCTGTCCCCCACCACCATCTCGCTCTCTCTGTCAAAGAGTTAACTTACAGCTCCAATTCATAAAGTTCCTTGTCATTCTTCCCTTTAACTTCCAGCTGAGTCTCCATCTGGAGCGCGGAACCCACCACGCTTACTAATTATGCCTGGGCTGCTAAGACCCACTCGAGAAGGTGTCTAGGGTGAGGCACCTTTCGCTATTCGAGAGGGCGCCTGCGGCCTACGTAAGTGGTGCAAACTTCTTGTCTTGAAGTTTGATTGGTCTTCCGCGTAAACCAAGCTCCTCAGTCTCTTTTCTCCACCGAATTTTCCTACTGAGCTCTCCTCATACTATAATTCTTGACATCTCTGATTAGCATATAAATAGTCGCCTAGGCCATCTCTCCTTCGAATACCCTGGATCAGTTGGGGCTGGTCCCCGGCAGGTGGCGACCGAACAGGGACCTCAGGAGGCAATACTCAAAGAGCTGAGCAGACACGATCCACGCAATCAGCAGACAATAAGCATGGAGCTCAGCAGTGACGAATCATGCTGCTCAACTGGCAATAATCAAGCACGTGACCAGGCAGGAATCACGCAGCTCAGCTGGCAATTGTCATGCAGATGAGCCGACAGGAATCACGCAGCTCAGCTGGCAGTTGTCATGCAGATGAGCCGACAGGAATCACGCAGCTCAGCAGGCCCTGATCACGTGACTCTTCAGGCACTGATCACGTGGCTGATCAAGTCCAGATCACGTGACTGAGCATGCACTGATCACGTGGCTATCATGCACTGATGACGTGACTGCGCATGCACTGATGACGTGGCTGATCAGGCACTGATCACATGGCTCATCATGCACTGATCACGTGTTTATCAGGCAGTGATCAGTGACTGACAGGCGCTGATCAGGGGACTGTGCACGCACTGATCAGGTGGCTGATCAGGAACTGACCACCTGACCGCGCATGCAGTGATCACGTGGCTGGTCGTTCACTGATCACGTGTTTATCATACGGTGATCACGTGACTGAGAGGCGCTGATCACGTGACTGTGCGGTCAGTGATCACGTGGCTGAGCAGGCACTGATATCGTGACTGAGCATGCACTGATCATGTGCCGGGAGCCGGAGAGGCATTCCACTCTGGACAAAGGTCATGAGGAAGGAGGCTCGGCATACGCAAATGCGGGATCGAGCCTCAGGAGTCCACCCGGATGTTCTCGAGCATCTCCCCCCAAAAAAAACCGGAGTCTGCCTACTGTATTGCTTTGTGCTCTCACCTCTGATTTCACTGGGGGCTGTCCCCCACCACCATCTCGCTCTCTCTGTCAAAGAGTTAACTTACAGCTCCAATTCATAAAGTTCCTTGTCATTCTTCCCTTTAACTTCCAGCTGAGTCTCCATCTGGAGCGCGGAACCCACCACGCTTACTAATTATGCCTGGGCTGCTAAGACCCACTCGAGAAGGTGTCTAGGGTGAGGCACCTTTCGCTATTCGAGAGGGCGCCTGCGGCCTACGTAAGTGGTGCAAACTTCTTGTCTTGAAGTTTGATTGGTCTTCCGCGTAAACCAAGCTACTCAGTCTCTTTTCTCCACCGAATTTTCCTACTGAGCTCTCCTCATACTATAATTCTTGACATCTCTGATTAGCATATAAATAGTCGCCTAGGCCATCTCTACTTCGAATACCCTAGATCAGTTGGGGCTGGTCCCCGGCAGGTGGCGACCGAACAGGGACCTCAGGAGGCAATACTCAAAGAGCTGAGCAGACACGAACCACGCAATCAGCAATCAATAAGCATGGAGCTCAGCAGTGACGAATCATGCTGCTCAACTGGCAATAATCAAGCACGTGACCAGGCAGGAATCACGCAGCTCAGCTGGCAATTGTCATGCAGATGAGCCGACAGGAATCACGCAGCTCAGCTGGCAATTGTCATGCAGATGAGCCGACAGGAATCACGCAGCTCAGCAGGCCCTGATCACGTGACTCTTCAGGCACTGATCACGTGGCTGATCAAGTCCAGATCACGAGACTGAGCATGCACTGATCACGTGGCTATCATGCACTGATGACGTGACTGCGCATGCACTGATGACGTGCCTGATCAGGCACTGATCACATGGCTCATCATGCACTGATCACGTGTTTATCAGGCAGTGATCAGTGACTGACAGGCGCTGATCAGGGGACTGTGCACGCACTGATCAGGTGGCTGATCAGGAACTGACCACCTGACCGCGCATGCAGTGATCACGTGGCTGGTCGTTCACTGATCACGTGTTTATCATACGGTGATCACGTGACTGAGAGGCGCTGATCACGTGACTGTGCCGTCAGTGATCACGTGGCTGAGCAGGCACTGATATCGTGACTGAGCATGCACTGATCATGTGCCTGGAGCCAGAGAGGCATTCCACTCTGGACAAAGGTCATGAGGAAGGAGGCTCGGCATACGCAAATGCGGGATCGAGCCTCAGGAGTCCACCCGGATGTTCTCGAGCATCTCCCCCCAAAAAAACCGGAGTCTGCCTACTGTATTGCTTTGTGCTCTCACCTCTGATTTCACTGGGGGCTGTCCCCCACCACCATCTCGCTCTCTCTGTCAAAGAGTTAACTTACAGCTCCAATTCATAAAGTTCCTTGTCATTCTTCCCTTTAACTTCCAGCTGAGTCTCCATCTGGAGCGCGGAACCCACCACGCTTACTAATTATGCCTGGGCTGCTAAGACCCACTCGAGAAGTTGTCTAGGGTGAGGCACCTTTCGCTATTCGAGAGGGCGCCTGCGGCCTACGTAAGTGGTGCAAACTTCTTGTCTTGAAGTTTGATTGGTCTTCCGCGTAAACCAAGCTCCTCAGTCTCTTTTCTCCACCGAATTTTCCTACTGAGCTCTCCTCATACTATAATTCTTGACATCTCTGATTAGCATATAAATAGTCGCCTAGGCCATCTCTCCTTCGAATACCCTGGATCAGTTGGGGCTGGTCCCCGGCAGGTGGCGACCGAACAGGGACCTCAGGAGGCAATACTCAAAGAGCTGAGCAGACACGAACCACGCAATCAGCAATCAATAAGCATGGAGCTCAGCAGTGACGAATCATGCTGCTCAACTGGCAATAATCAAGCACGTGACCAGGCAGGAATCACGCAGCTCAGCTGGCAATTGTCATGCAGATGAGCCGACAGGAATCACGCAGCTCAGCTGGCAATTGTCATGCAGATGAGCCGACAGGAATCACGCAGCTCAGCAGGCCCTGATCACGTGACTCTGCAGGCACTGATCACGTGGCTGATCAAATCCAGATCACGTGACTGAGCATGCACTGATCACGTGGCTATCATGCACTGATGACGTGACTGCGCATGCACTGATGACGTGGCTGATCAGGCACTGATCACATGGCTCATCATGCACTGATCACGTGTTTATCAGGCAGTGATCAGTGACTGACAGGCGCTGATCAGGGGACTGTGCACGCAATGATCAGGTGGCTGATCAGGAACTGACCACCTGACCGCGGATGCAGTGATCACGTGGCTGGTCGTTCACTGATCACGTGGCTATCATGCACTGATGACGTGACTGCGCATGCACTGATGACGTGGCTGATCAGGCACTGATCACATGGCTCATCATGCACTGATCACGTGTTTATCAGGCAGTGATCAGTGACTGACAGGCGCTGATCAGGGGACTGTGCACGCACTGATCAGGTGGCTGATCAGGAACTGACCACCTGACCGCGCATGCAGTGATCACGTAGCTGGTCGTTCACTGATCACGTGTTTATCATACGGTGATCACGTGACTGAGAGGCGCTGATCACGTGACTGTGCCGTCAGTGATCACGTGGCTGAGCAGGCACTGATATCGTGACTGAGCATGCACTGATCATGTGCCGGGAGCCGGAGAGGCATTCCACTCTGGACAAAGGTCATGAGGAAGGAGGCTCGGCATACGCAAATGCGGGATCGAGCCTCAGGAGTCCACCCGGATGTTCTCGAGCATCTCCCCCCAAAAAAACCGGAGTCTGCCTACTGTATTGCTTTGTGCTCTCACCTCTGATTTCACTGGGGGCTGTCCCCCACCACCATCTCGCTCTCTCTGTCAAAGAGTTAACTTACAGCTCCAATTCATAAAGTTCCTTGTCATTCTTCCCTTTAACTTCCAGCTGAGTCTCCATCTGGAGCGCGGAACCCACCACGCTTACTAATTATGCCTGGGCTGCCAAGACCCACTCGAGAAGTTGTCTAGGGTGAGGCACCTTTCGCTATTCGAGAGGGCGCCTGCGGCTTACGTAAGTGGTGCAAACTTCTTGTCTTGAAGTTTGATTGGTCTTCCGCGTAAACCAAGCTACTCAGTCTCTTTTCTCCACCGAATTTTCCTACTGAGCTCTCCTCATACTATAATTCTTGACATCTCTGATTAGCATATAAATAGTCGCCTAGGCCATCTCTCCTTCGAATACCCTGGATCAGTTGGGGCTGGTCCCCGGCAGGTGGCGACCGAACAGGGACCTCAGGAGGCAATACTCAAAGAGCTGAGCAGACACGAACCACGCAATCAGCAATCAATAAGCATGGAGCTCAGCAGTGACGAATCATGCTGCTCAACTGGCAATAATCAAGCACGTGACCAGGCAGGAATCACGCAGCTCAGCTGGCAATTGTCAAGCAGATGAGCCGACAGGAATCACGCAGCTCAGCTGGCAATTGTCATGCAGATGAGCCGGAAGGAATCACACAGCTCAGCAGGCCCTGATCACGTGACTCTGCAGGCACTGATCACGTGGCTGATCGAGTCCGGATCACGTGACTGAGCATGCACTGATCACGTGGCTATCATGCACTGATGACGTGACTGCGCATGCACTGATGACGTGGCTGATCAGGCACTAATCACATGGCTCATCATGCACTGATCACGTGTTTATCAGGCAATGATCAGTGACTGACAGGCGCTGATCATGGGACTGTGCCCGCACTGATCACGTGGCTATCATGCACTGATCACGTGACTGCGCATGCACTGATGACGTGGCTGTTCGGGCACTGATCACGTGTTTATCAGGCAGTGATCAGTGACTGACAGGCGCTGATCAGGGGACTGTGCACGCACTGATCAGGTGGCTGATCAGGAACTGACCACCTGACGGCGCATGCAGTGATCACGTGGCTGGTCGTTCACTAATCACGTGTTTATCATACGGTGATCACGTGACTGAGAGGCGCTGATCACGTGACTGTGCCGTCAGTGATCACGTGGCTGAGCAGGCACTGATATCGTGACTGAGCATGCACTGATCATGTGCCGGGAGCCGGAGAGGCATTCACTCTGGACAAAGGTCATGAGGAAGGAGGCTCGGCATACGCAAATGCGGGATCGAGCCTCAGGAGTCCACCCGGATGTTCTCGAGCATCTCCCACCCAAAAAAACCGGAGTCTGCCTACTGTATTGCTTTGTGCTCTCACCTCTGATTTCACTGGGGGCTGTCCCCCACCACCATCTCGCTCTCTCTGTCAAAGAGTTAACTTACAGCTCCAATTCATAAAGTTCCTTGTCATTCTTCCCTTTAACTTCCAGCTGAGTCTCCATCTGGAGCGCGGAACCCACCACGCTTACTAATTATGCCTGGGCTGTTAAGACCCACTCGAGAAGGTGTCTAGGGTGAGGCACCTTTCGCTATTCGAGAGGGCACCTGCGGCCTACGTAAGTGGTGCAAACTTCTTGTCTTGAAGTTTGATTGGTCTTCCGCGTAAACCAAGCTCCTCAGTCTCTTTTCTCCACTGAATTTTCCTACTGAGCTCTCCTCATACTATAATTCTTGACATCTCTGATTAGCATATAAATAGTCGCCTAGGCCATCTCTCCTTCGAATACCCTGGATCAGTTGGGGCTGGTCCCCGGCAGGTGGCGACCGAACAGCGACCTCAGGAGGCAATACTCAAAGAGCTGAGCAGACACGAACCACGCAATCAGCAATCAATAAGCATGGAGCTCAGCAGTCACGAATCATGCTGCTCAACTGGCAATAATCAAGCACGTGACCAGGCAGGAATCACGCAGCTCAGCTGGCAATTGTCATGCAGATGAGCCGACAGGAATCACGCAGCTCAGCTGGCAATTGTCATGCAGATGAGCCGACAGGAATCACGCAGCTCAGCAGGCCCTGATCTCGTGACTCTGCAGGCACTGATCACGTGGCTGATCAAGTCCAGATCACGTGACTGAGCATGCACTGATCACGTGGCTATCATGCACTGATGACGTGACTGCGCATGCACTGATGACGTGGCTGATCAGGCACTGATCACATGGCTCATCATGCACTGATCACGTGTTTATCAGGCAGTGATCAGTGACTGACAGGCACTGATCAGGGGACTGTGCACGAACTGATCAGGTGGCTGATCAGGAACTGACCACCTGACCGCGCATGCAGTGATCACGTGGCTGGTCGTTCACTGATCACGTGGCTATCATGCACTGATGACGTGACTGCGCATGCACTGATGACGTGGCTGATCAGGCACTGATCACATGGCTCATCATGCACTGATCACGTGTTTAAATGGCAGTGATCAGTGACTGAGAGGCGCTGATCAGGGGACTGTGCACGCACTGATCAGGTGGCTGATCAGGAACTGACCACCTGACCGCGCATGCAGTGATCACGTGGCTGGTCGTTCACTGATCACGTGGCTATCATGCACTGATGACGTGACTGCGCATGCACTGATGACGTGGCTGATCAGGCACTGATCACATGGCTCATCATGCACTGATCACGTGTTTATCAGGCAATGATCAGTGACTGACAGGCGCTGATCATGGGACTGTGCACGCACTGATCACGTGGCTATCATGCACTGATCACGTGACTGCGCATGCACTGATGACGTGGCTGTTGGGGCACTGATCACGTGTTTATCAGGCAGTGATCAGTGACTGACAGGCGCTGATCAGGGGACTGTGCACGCACTGATCAGGTGGCTGACCAGGAACTGACCACCTGACCGCGCATGCAGTGATCACGTAGCTGGTCGTTCACTGATCACGTGTTTCTCATACGGTGATCACGTTACTGAGAGGCGCTGATCACGTGACTGTGCCGTCAGTGATCACGTGGCTGAGCAGGCACTGATATCGTGACTGAGCATGCACTGATCATGTGCCGGGAGCCTGAGAGGCATTCCACTCTGGACAAAGGTCATGAGGAAGGAGGCTCGGCATACGCAAATGCGGGATCGACCCTCAGGAGTCCACCCGGATGTTCTCGAGCATCTCCCCCCCAAAAAAAACCGGAGTCTGCCTACTGTATTGCTTTGTGCTCTCACCTCTGATTTCACTGGGGGCTGTCCCCCACCACCACCTCGCTCTCTCTGTCAAAGAGTTAACTTAAAGCTCCAATTCATAAAGTTCCTTGTCATTCTTCCCTTTAACTTCCAGCTGAGTCTCCATCTGGAGCGCGGAACCCACCACGCTTACTAATTATGCCTGGGCTGCTAAGACCCACTCGAGAAGGTGTCTAGGGTGAGGCACCTTTCGCTATTCGAGAGGGCGCCTGCGGCCTACGTAAGTGGTGCAAACTTCTTGTCTTGAAGTTTGATTGGTCTTCCGCGTAAACCAAGCTCCTCAGTCTCTTTTCTCCACCGAATTTTCCTACTGAGCTCTCCTCATACTATAATTCTTGACATCTCTGATTAGCATATAAATAGTCGCCTAGGCCATCTCTCCTTCGAATACCCTGGATCAGTTGGGGCTGGTCCCCGGCAGGTGGCGACCGAACAGGGACCTCAGGAGGCAATACTCAAAGAGCTGAGCAGACACGAACCACGCAATCAGCAGGCAATAAGCATGGAGCTCAGCAGTGACGAATCATGCTGCTCAACTGGCAATAATCAAGCACGTGACCAGGCAGGAATCACGCAGCTCAGCTGGCAATTGTCAAGCAGATGAGCCGACAGGAATCACGCAGCTCAGATGGCAATTGTCATGCAGATGAGCCGGCAGGAATCACGCAGCTCAGCAGGCCCTGATCACGTGACTCTGCAGGCACTGATCACGTGGCTGATCAAGTCCAGATCACGTGACTGAGCATGCACTGATCACGTGGCTATCATGCACTGATGACGTGACTGCCCATGCACTGTTGACGTGGCTGATCGGGCACTGATCACATGGCTCATCATGCACGATCACGTGTTTATCAGGCAATGATCAGTGACTGACAGGCGCTGATCATGGGACTGTGCACGCACTGATCACGTGGCTATCATGCACTGATCACGTGACTGCGCATGCACTGATGACGTGGCTGTTCGGGCACTGATCACGTGTTTATCAGGCAGTGATCAGTGACTGACAGGCGCTGATCAGGGGACTGTGCACGCACTGATCAGCTGGCTGATCAGGAACTGACCACCTGACCGCGCATGCAGTGATCACGTGGCTGGTCGTTCACTGATCACGTGTTTATCATACGGTGATCACGTGACAGAGAGGCGCTGATCACGTGACTGTGCCGTCAGTGATCACGTGGCTGAGCAGGCACTGATATCGTGACTGAGCATGCACTGATCATGTGCCGGGAGCCGGGGAGGCATTCCACTCTGGACAAAGGTCATGAGGAAGGAGGCTCGGCATACGCAAATGCGGGATCGAGCCTCAGGAGTCCACCCGGATGTTCTCGAGCATCTCCCCCCAAAAACCGGAGTCTGCCTACTGTATTGCTTTGTGCTCTCACCTCTGATTTCACTGGGGGCTGTCCCCCACCACCATCTCGCTCTCTCTGTCAAAGAGTTAACTTACAGCTCCAATTCATAAAGTTCCTTGTCATTCTTCCCTTTAACTTCCAGCTGAGTCTCCATCTGGAGCGCGGAACCCACCACGCTTACTAATTATGCCTGGGCTGCTAAGACCCACTCGAGAAGGTGTCTAGGGTGAGGCACCTTTCGCTATTCGAGAGGGCGCCTGCGGCCTACGTAAGTGGTGCAAACTTCTTGTCTTGAAGTTTGATTGGTCTTCCGCGTAAACCAAGCTACTCAGTCTCTTTTCTCCACCGAATTTTCCTACTGAGCACTCCTCATACTATAATTCTTGACATCTCTGATTAGCATATAAATAGTCGCCTAGGCCATCTCTCCTTCGAATACCCTGGATCAGTTGGGGCTGGTCCCCGGCAGGTGGCGACCGAACAGGGACCTCAGGAGGCAATACTCAAAGAGCTGAGCAGACACGAACCACGCAATCAGCAGTCAATAAGCATGGAGCTCAGCAGTGACGGATCATGCTGCTCAACTGGCAATAATCAAGCACGTGACCAGGCAGGAATCACGCAGCTCAGCTGGCAATTGTCAAGCAGATGAGCCGACAGGAATCACGCAGCTCAGCTGGCAATTGTCATGCAGATGAGCCGGCAGGAATCACGCAGCTCAGCAGGCCCTGATCACGTGACTCTGCAGGCACTGATCACGTGGCTGATCAAGTCCAGATCACGTGACTGAGCATGCACTGATCACGTGGCTATCATGCACTGATGACGTGACTGCGCATGCACTGATGACGTGGCTGATCGGGCACTGATCACATGGCTCATCATGCACTGATCACGTGTTTATCAGGCAATGATCAGTGACTGACAGGCGCTGATCATGGGACTGTGCACGCACTGATCACGTGGCTATCATGCACTGATCACGTGACTGCGCATGCACTGATGACGTGGCTGTTCGGGCACTGATCACGTGTTTATCAGGCAGTGATCAGTGACTGACAGGCGCTGATCAGGGGACTGTGCACGCACTGATCAGGTGGCTGATCAGGAACTGACCACCTGACCGCGCATGCAGTGATCACGTGGCTGGTCGTTCACTGATCACGTGTTTATCATACGGTGATCACGTGACTGAGAGGCGCTGATCACGTGACTGTGCCGTCAGTGATCACGTGGCTGAGCAGGCACTGATATCGTGACTGAGCATGCACTGATCATGTGCCGGGAGCCCTGGAGGCATTCCACTCTGGACAAAGGTCATGAGGAAGGAGGCTCGGCATACGCAAATGCGGGATCGAGCCTCAGGAGTCCACCCCGATGTTCTCGAGCATCTCCCCCAAAAAAAACCGGAGTCTGCCTACTGTATTGCTTTGTGCTCTCACCTCTGATTTCACTGGGGGCTGTCCCCCACCACCATCTCGCTCTCTCTGTCAAAGAGTTAACTTAAAGCTCCAATTCATAAAGTTCCTTGTCATTCTTCCCTTTAACTTCCAGCTGAGTCTCCATCTGGAGCGCGGAACCCACCACGCTTACTAATTATGCCTGGGCTGCTAAGACCCACTCGAGAAGGTGTCTAGGGTGAGGCACCTTTCGCTATTCGAGAGGGCGCCTGCGGCCTACGTAAGTGGTGCAAACTTCTTGTCTTGAATTTTGATTGGTCTTCCGCGTAAACCAAGCTCCTCAGTCTCTTTTCTCCACCGAATTTTCCTACTGAGCTCTCCTCATACTATAATTCTTGACATCTCTGATTAGCATATAAATAGTCGCCTAGGCCATCTCTCCTTCGAATACCCTGGATCAGTTGGGGCTGGTCCCCGGCAGGTGGCGACCGAACAGGGACCTCAGGAGGCAATACTCAAAGAGCTGAGCAGACACGAACCACGCAATCAGCAGTCAATAAGCATGGAGCTCAGCAGTGACGAATCATGCTGCTCAACTGGCAATAATCAAGCACGTGACCAGGCAGGAATCACGCAGCTCAGCTGGCAATTGTCAAGCAGATGAGCCGACAGGAATCACGCAGCTCAGCTGGCAATTGTCATGCAGATGAGCCGGCAGGAATCACGCAGCTCAGCAGGCCCTGATCACGTGACTCTGCAGGCACTGATCACGTGGCTGATCAAGTCCAGATCACGTGACTGAGCATGCACTGATCACGTGGCTATCATGCACTGATGACGTGACTGCGCATGCACTGATGACGTGGCTGATCGGGCACTGATCACATGGCTCATCATGCACTGATCACGTGTTTATCAGGCAATGATCAGTGACTGACAGGCGCTGATCATGGGACTGTGCACGCACTGATCACGTGGCTATCATGCACTGATCACGTGACTGCGCATGCACTGATGACGTGGCTGTTCGGGCACTGATCACGTGTTTATCAGGCAGTGATCAGTGACTGACAGGCACTGATCAGGGGACTGTGCACGCACTGATCAGCTGGCTGATCAGGAACTGACCACCTGACCGCACATGCAGTGATCACGTGGCTGGTCGTTCACTGATCACGTGTTTATCATACGGTGATCACGTGACTGAGAGGCGCTGATCACGTGACTGTGCCGTCAGTGATCTCCTGGCTGAGCAGGCACTGATATCGTGACTGAGCATGCACTGAACATGTGCCGGGAGCCGGGAGGCATTCCACTCTGGACAAAGGTCATGAGGAAGGAGGCTCGGCATACGCAAATGCGGGATCGAGCCTCAGGAGTCCACCCGGATGTTCTCGAGCATCTCCCCCCCAAAAAAACCGGAGTCTGCCTACTGTATTGCTTTGTGCTCTCACCTCTGATTTCACTGGGGGCTGTCCCCCACCACCATCTCGCTCTCTCTGTCAAAGAGTTAACTTACAGCTCCAATTCATAAAGTTCCTTGTCATTCTTCCCTTTAACTTCCAGCTGAGTCTCCATCTGGAGCGCGGAACCCACCACGCTTACTAATTATGCCTGGGCTGCTAAGACCCACTCGAGAAGGTGTCTAGGGTGAGGCACCTTTCGCTATTCGAGAGGCGCCTGCGGCCTACGTAAGTGGTGCAAACTTCTTGTCTTGAAGTTTGATTGGTCTTCCGCGTAAACCAAGCTCCTCAGTCTCTTTTCTCCACCGAATTTTCCTACTGAGCTCTCCTCATACTATAATTCTTGACATCTCTGATTAGCATATAAATAGTCGCCTAGGCCATCTCTCCTTCGAATACCCTGGATCAGTTGGGGCTGGTCCCCGGCAGGTGGCGACCGAACAGGGACCTCAGGAGGCAATACTCAAAGAGCTGAGCAGACACGAACCACGCAATCAGCAATCAATAAGCCTGGAGCTCAGCAGTGACGAATCATGCTGCTCAACTGGCAATAATCAAGCACGTGACCAGGCAGGAATCACGCAGCTCAGCTGGCAATTGTCAAGCAGATGAGCCGACAGGAATCACGCAGCTCAGCTGGCAATTGTCATGCAGATGAGCCGGCAGGAATCACGCACCTCAGCAGGCCCTGATCACGTGACTCTGCAGGCACTGATCACGTGGCTGATCAAGTCCAGATCACGTGACTGAGCATGCACTGATCACGTGGCTATCATGCACTGATGACGTGACTGCGCATGCACTGATGACGTGGCTGATCGGGCACTAATCACATGGCTCATCATGCACTGATCACGTGTTTATCAGGCAATGATCAGTGACTGACAGGCGCTGATCATGGGACTGTGCACGCACTGATCACGTGGCTATCATGCACTGATCACGTGACTGCGCATGCACTGATGACGTGGCTGTTCGGGCACTGATCACGTGTTTATCAGGCAGTGATCAGTGACTGACAGGCGCTGATCAGGGGACTGTGCACGCACTGATCAGGTGGCTGATCAGGAACTGACCACCTGACCGCACATGCAGTGATCACGTGGCTGGTCGTTCACTGATCACGTGTTTATCATCCGGTGATCACGTGACTGAGAGCGCTGATCACGTGACTGTGCCGTCAGTGATCACGTGGCTGAGCAGGCACTGATATCGTGACTGAGCATGCACTGATCATGTGCCGGGAGCCGGGAGGCATTCCACTCTGGACAAAGGTCATGAGGAAGGAGGCTCGGCATACGCAAATGCGGGATCGATCCTCAGGATTCCACCCGGATGTTCTCGAGCATCTCCCCCACCAAAAAAACGGAGTCTGCCTACTGTATTGCTTTGTGCTCTCACCTCTGATTTCACTGGGGGCTGTCCCCCACCACCATCTCGCTCTCTCTGTCAAAGAGTTAACTTACAGCTCCAATTCATAAAGTTCCTTGTCATTCTTCCGTTTAACTTCCAGCTGAGTCTCCATCTGGAGCTCGGAACCCACCATGCTTACTAATTATGCCTGGGCTGCTAAGACCCACTCGAGAAGGTGTCTAGGGTGAGGCACCTTTCGCTATTCGAGAGGGCGCCTGCGGCCTACGTAAGTGGTGCAAACTTCTTGTCTTGAAGTTTGATTGGTCTTCCACGTAAACCAAGCTCCTCAGTCTCTTTTCTCCACCGAATTTTCCTACTGAGCTCTCCTCATACTATAATTCTTGACATCTCTGATTAGCATATAAATAGTCGCCTAGGCCATCTCTCCTTCGAATACCCTGGATCAGTTGGGGCTGGTCCCCGGCAGGTGCGACCGAACAGGGACCTCAGGAGGCAATACTCAAAGAGCTGAGCAGACACGAACCACGCAATCAGCAATCAATAAGCATGGAGCTCAGCAGTGACGAATCATGCTGCTCAACTGGCAATAATCAAGCACGTGACCAGGCAGGAATCACGCAGCTCAGCTGGCATTTGTCAAGCAGATGAGCCGACAGGAATCACGCAGCTCAGCTGGCAATTGTCATGCAGATGAGCCGGCAGGAATCACGCAGCTCAGCAGGCCCTGACCACGTGACTCTGCAGGCACTGATCACGTGGCTGATCAAGTCCAGATCACGTGACTGAGCATGCACTGATCACGTGGCTATCATGCACTGATGACGTGACTGCGCATGCACTGATGACGTGGCTGATCAGGCACTGTTCACATGGCTCATCATGCACTGATCACGTGTTTATCAGGCAAGTGACTGACAGGCGCTGATCATGGGACTGTGCACGCACTGATCACGTGGCTATCATGCACTGATCACACTGCGCATCAGTGACTGACAGGCGATCAGTGATCAGGGGACTGTGCACGCACTGATCAGGTGGCTGATCAGGAACTGACCACCTGACCGCGCATGCAGTGATCACGTGGCTGGTCGTTCACTGATCACGTGTTTCTCATACGGTGATCACGTGACTGAGAGGCGCTGATCACGTGACTGTGCCGTCAGTGTTCTCGTGGCTGAGCAGGCACTGATATCGTCACTGAGCATACACTGATCATGTGCCGGGAGCCGGGGAGGCATTCCACTCTGGACAAAGGTCATGAGGAAGGAGGCTCGGCATACGCAAATGCGGGATCGAGCCTCAGGAGTCCACCCGGATATTCTCGAGCATCTCCCCCCCGGAGTCTGCCTACTGTATTGCTTTGTGCTCTCACCTCTGATTTCACTGGGGGCTGTCCCCCACTACCATCTCGCTCTCTCTGTCAAAGAGTTAATTTACAGCTCCAATTCATAAAGTTCCTTGTCATTCTTCTCTTTAACTTCCAGCTGTGTCTCCATCTGGAGCGCGGAACCCACCACGCTTACTAATTATGCCTGGGCTGCTAAGACCCACTCGAGAAGGTGTCTAGGGTGAGGCACCTTTCGCTGTTCGAGAGGGCGCCTGCGGCCTACGTAAGTGGTGCAAACTTCTTGTCTTGAAGTTTGATTGGTCTTCCGCGTAAACCAAGCTCCTCAGTCTCTTTTCTCCACCGAATTTTCCTACTGAGCTCTCCTCATACTATAATTCTTGACATCTCTGATTAGCATATAAATAGTCGCCTAGGCCATCTCTCCTTCGAATACCCTGGATCAGTTGGGGCTGGTCCCCGGCAGGTGGCGACCGAACAGGGACCTCAGGAGGCAATACTCAAAGAGCTGAGCAAACCCGAACCACGCAATCAGCAGGCAATAAGCATGGAGCTCAGCAGTGACGAATCATGCTGCTCAACTGGCAATAATCAAGCACGTGACCAGGCAGGAATCAGGCAGCTCAGCTGGCAATTGTCAAGCAGATGAGCCGACAGGAATCACGCAGCTCAGATGGCAATTGTCAGGCAGATGAGCCGGCAGGAATCACGCAGCTCAGCAGGCCCTGATCACGTGACTCTGCAGGCACTGATCACGTGGCTGATCCAGTACAGATCACGTGACTGAGCATGCACTGATCACGTGGATATCATGCACTGATGACGTGACTGCGCATGCACTGATGACGTGGCTGTTAGGGCACTGATCACGTGTTTATCAGGCAGTGATCAGTGAGTGACAGGCGCTGATCAGGGGACTGTGCACGCACTGATCAGGTGGCTGATCAGGAACTGACCACCTGACCGCACATGCAGTGATCATGTGGCTGGTCGTTCACTGATCACGTGTTTATCATACGGTGTTCACGTGGCTGAGCAGGCACTGATATCGTGACTGAGCATGCACTGATCATGTGCCGGGAGCCGGGGACGCATTCCACTCTGGACAAAGGTCATGAGGAAGGAGGCTCGGCATACGCAAATGCGGGATCGTGCCTCAGGAGTCCACCCGGATATTCTCGAGCATCTCCCCCCCAAAAAAACCGGAGTCTGCCTACTGTATTGCTTTATGCTCTCACCTCTGATTTCACGTGATAAACACGTGATCAGTGCCCGAACAGCCACATCATCAGTGCATGCGCAGTTACGTGATCAGTGCATGATAGCCACGTGATCAGTGCGTGCACAATCCCATGATCAGCGCCTGTCAGTCACTGCTCACTGCCTGATAAACACGTGATCAGTGCCCGAACAGCCACGTCATCAGTGCATGCCCAGTAACGTGATCAGTGCATGATAGCCACGTGATCAGTGCGTGCACAGTCCCATGATCAGCGCCTGTCAGTCACTGATCATTGCCTGAGAAACACGTGATCAGTGCATGATGAACCATGTGATCAGTGCCTGAGCAGCCATGTCATCAGTGCATGCGCAGTCACGTCATCAGTGCATGATAGCCACGTGATCAGTGCTTGCTCAGTCACGTGATCTGTACTTGATCAGCCACGTGATCAGTGCCTGCAGAGTCACCTGATCAGGGCCTGCTGAGCTGCGTGATTCCTGCCGGCTCATCTGCATGACATTTGCCATCTGAGCTGCGTGATTCCTGTCGGCTCATCTGCTTGACAATTGCCAGCTGAGCTGTGTGATTCCTGCCTGGTCACGTGCTTGATTATTGCCAGTTGATCAACATGATTCGTCACTGCTGAGCTCCATGCTTATTGCCTGCTGATTGCGTGGTTCGTGTCTGCTCAGCTCTTTGAGTATTGCCTCCTGAGGTCCCTGTTCGGTCGCCACCTGCTGGGGACCAGCCCCAACTGATCCAGGGTATTCAAAGGAGAGATGGCCTAGGCGACTATTTATATGCTAATCAGAGATGTCAAGAATAATAGTATGAGGAGAGCTCAGTAGGAAAATTCGGTGGAGAAAAGAGACTGAGTAGCTTGGTTTACGCGGAAGACCAATCAAACTTCAAGACAAGAAGTTTGCACCACTTACGTAGGCTGCAGGCGCCCTCTCGAATAGCGAAAGGTGCCTCACCCTAGACACCTTCTCGAGTGGGTCTTAGCAGCCCAGGCATAATTAGTAAGCGTGGTGGGTTCCGCGATCCAGATGGAGACTCAGCTGGAAGTTAAAGAGAAGAATGACAAGGAACTTTATGAATTGGAGCTGTAAGTTAACTCTTTGACAGAGAGAGCGAGATGGTGGTGGGGACAGCCCCCAGTGAAATCAGAGGTGAGAGCACAAAGCAATACAGTAGGCAGACTCCGGTTTTTTGGGGGGAGATGCTCGAGAATATCCGGGTGGTCTCCTGAGGCTCGATCCCGCATTTGCGTATGCCGAGCCTCCTTCCTCATGACCTTTGTCCAGAGTGGAATGCCTCCCGGCTCCCGGCACATGATCAGTGCATGCTCAGTCACGATATCAGTGCCTGCTCAGCCACGTGATCACTGACGGCACAGTCACGTGATCAGCGCCTCTCAGTCACGTGATCACCGTATGATAAACACGTGATCAGTGAACGACCAGCCACGTGATCACTGCATGCGCAGTCAGGTGGTCAGTTCCTGATCAGCCACCTGATGAGTGCGTGCACAGTCCCCTGATCAGCGCCTGTCAGTCACTGATCACTGCGTGATAAACACGTGATCAGTGCCCGAACAGCCACGTCATCAGTGCATGCGCAGTCACGTGATCAGTGCGTGATAGCCACGTGATCAGTGCGTGCACAGTCCCATGATCAGCGCCTGTCAGTCACTGATCACTGCCTGATAAACACGTGATCAGTGCATGATGAGCCATGTGATCAGTGCCTGATCAGCCACGTCATCAGTGCATGCGCAGTCACGTCATCAGTGCATGATAGCCACGTGATCAGTGCATGCTCAGTCACGTGATCTGTACTTGATCAGCCACGTGAACAGTGCCTGCAGAGTCACGTAATCAGGGCCTGCTGAGCTGCGTGATTCCTGCCGGCTCATCTGCATGACAATTGCCAGCTGAGCCTCATGATTCCTGTTGGCTCATCTGCTTGACAATTGCCAGCTGAGCTGCGTGATTCCTCTCGGCTCATCTGCTTGACAATTGCCAGCTGAGCTGCGTGATTCCTGCCTGGTCACCTGCTTGATTATTGCCAGTTGAGCAGCATGATTCGTCACTGCTGAGCTCCATGCTTATTGCCTGCTGATTGCGTGGTTCGTGTCTGCTCAGCTCTTTGAATATTGCCTCCTGAGGTCCCTGTTCGGTCGCCACCTGCCGGGGACCAGCCCCAACTGACCCAGGGTATTCGAAGGAGAGATGGCCTAGGCAACTATTTATATGCTAATCAGAGATGTCAAGAATAATAGTATGCGGAGAGCTCAGTAGGAAAATTCGGTGGAGAAAAGAGACTGAGTAGCTTGGTTTACGCGGAAGACCAATCAAACTTCAAGACAAGAAGTTTGCACCACTTACGGAGGCCGCAGGCGCCCTCTCGAATAGCGAAAGGTGCCTCACCCTAGACACCTTCTCGAGTGGGTCTTAGCAGCCCAGGCATAATTAGTAAGCGTGGTGGGTTCCGCGCTCCAGATGGAGACTCAGTTGGAAGTTAAAGGGAAGAATGACAAGGAACATTCTGAATCGGAGATGTAAGTTAACACTTTGACAGAGAGAGCGTGATGGTGGTGGGAGACAGATCCCAGTGAAATCAGAGGTGAGAGCACAAAGCAATACAGTAGGCAGACTCTGGTTTTTTGGGGGGGAGATGATCGAGAACATCCGGGTGGACTCCTGAGGCTCGATCCCGCATTTGCGTATGCCGAGCCTCCTTCCTCATGACCTTTGTCCAGAGTGGAATGCCTCCCCGGCTCCCGGCACATGATCCGTGCATGCTCAGTCACGATATCAGTGCCTGCTCAGCCACGTGATCACTGACGGCACAGTCACGTGATCAGGGCCTCTCAGTCACGTGATAACCGTATGATAAACACGTGATCAGTGAACGACCAGCCACGTGATCACTGTATGTGCGGTCAGGTGGTCAGTTCCTGATCAGCCACCTGATCAGTGCGTGCACAGTCCCCTGATCAGCGCCTGTCAGTCACTGATCACTGCGTGATAAACACGTGATCAGTGCCCGAACAGCCACGTCATCAGTGCATGCGCAGTCACGTGATCAGTGCATGATAGCCACGTGATCAGTGCGTGCACAGTCCCATGATCAGCGCCTGTCAGTCACTGATCATTGCCTGATAAACACGTGATCAGTGCATGATGAGCCATGTGATCAGTGCCTGATCAGCCACGTCATCAGTGCATGCGCAGTCACGTCATCAGTGCATGATAGCCACGTGATCAGTGCATGCTCAGTCACGTGATCTGTACGTGATCAGCCACGTGATCAGTGCCTGCAGAGTCACGTGATCAGGGCCTGCTGAGCTGCGTGATTCCTGGCAGCTCATCTGCTTGACAATTGCCAGCCGAGCTGCGTGATTCCTGCCTGGTCACGTGATTGACTATTGCCAGTTGAGCAGCATGATTCGTCACTGCTGAGCTCCATGCTTATTGCCTGCTGATTGCGTGGTTCGTTTCTGCTCAGCTCTTTGAGTATTGCCTCCTGAGGTCCCTGTTCGGTCGCCACCTTCCGGGGACCAGTCCCAACTGACCCAGGGTATTCGAAGGAGAGATGGCCTAGGCGACTATTTATATGCTAATCAGAGATGTCAAGAATAATAGTATGAGGAGAGCTCAGTAGGAAAATTCGGTGGAGAAAAGAGACTGAGTAGCTTGGTTTACGCGGAAGACCAATCAAACTTCAAGACAAGAAGTTTGCACCACTTACGTAGGCCGCAGGCGCCCTCTCGAATGGCGAAAGGTGCCTCACCCTAGACACCTTCTCGAGTGGGTCTTAGCAGCCCAGGCATAATTAGTAAGCGTGGTGGGTTCCGCGATCCAGATGGAGACTCAGCTGGAAGTTAAAGAGAAGAATGACAAGAGACTTTATGAATTGGAGCTGTAAGTTAACTCTTTGACAGAGAGAGCGAGATGGTGGTGGGGGACAGCCCCCAGTGAAATCAGAGGTGAGAGCACAAAGCAATACAGTAGGCAGACTCCGGTTTTTTTGGGGGGAGATGCTCGAGAATATCCGGGTGGTCTCCTGAGGCTCGATCCCGCATTTGCGTATGCCGAGCCTCCTTCCTCATGACCTTTGTCCAGAGTGGAATGCCTCCCGGGCTCCCGGCACATGATCAGTGCATGCTCAGTCACGATATCAGTGCCTGCTCAGCCACGTGATCACTGACGGCACAGTCACGTGATCAGCGCCTCTCAGTCACGTGATCACCGTATGATAAACACGTGATCAGTGAACGACCAGCCACGTGATCACTGTATGTGCGGTCAGGTGGTCAGTTCCTGATCAGCCACCTGATCAGTGCGTGCACAGTCCCCTGATCAGCGCCTGTCAGTCACTGATCACTGCGTGATAAACACGTGATCAGTGCCCGAACAGCCACGTGATCAGTGCATGCTCAGTCACGTGATCTGTACTTGATCAGCCACGTGATCAGTGCCTGCAGAGTCACGTAATCAGGGCCTGCTGAGCTGCGTGATTCCTGCCGGCTCATCTGCATGACAATTGCCAGCTGAGCCTCATGATTCCTGTTGGCTCATCTGCTTGACAATTGCCAGCTGAGCTGCGTGATTCCTCTCGGCTCATCTGCTTGACAATTGCCAGCTGAGCTGCGTGATTCCTGCCTGGTCACCTGCTTGATTATTGCCAGTTGAGCAGCATGATTCGTCACTGCTGAGCTCCATGCTTATTGCCTGCTGATTGCGTGGTTCGTGTCTGCTCAGCTCTTTGAATATTGCCTCCTGAGGTCCCTGTTCGGTCGCCACCTGCCGGGGACCAGCCCCAACTGACCCAGGGTATTCGAAGGAGAGATGGCCTAGGCAACTATTTATATGCTAATCAGAGATGTCAAGAATAATAGTATGCGGAGAGCTCAGTAGGAAAATTCGGTGGAGAAAAGAGACTGAGTAGCTTGGTTTACGCGGAAGACCAATCAAACTTCAAGACAAGAAGTTTGCACCACTTACGTAGGCCGCAGGCGCCCTCTCGAATAGCGAAAGGTGCCTCACCCTAGACACCTTCTCGAGTGGGTCTTAGCAGCCCAGGCATAATTAGTAAGCGTGGTGGGTTCCGCGCTCCAGATGGAGACTCAGTTGGAAGTTAAAGGGAAGAATGACAAGGAACATTCTGAATCGGAGATGTAAGTTAACACTTTGACAGAGAGAGCGAGATGGTGGTGGGAGACAGATCCCAGTGAAATCAGAGGTGAGAGCACAAAGCAATACAGTAGGCAGACTCGGGTTTTTTTGGGGGGGGAGATGATCGAGAACATCCGGGTGGACTCCTGAGGCTCGATCCCGCATTTGCGTATGCCGAGCCTCCTTCCTCATGACCTTTGTCCAGAGTGGAATGCCTCCCCGGCTCCCGGCACATGATCCGTGCATGCTCAGTCACGATATCAGTGCCTGCTCAGCCACGTGATCACTGACGGCACAGTCACGTGATCAGGGCCTCTCAGTCACGTGATAACCGTATGATAAACACGTGATCAGTGAACGACCAGCCACGTGATCACTGTATGTGCGGTCAGGTGGTCAGTTCCTGATCAGCCACCTGATCAGTGCGTGCACAGTCCCCTGATCAGCGCCTGTCAGTCACTGATCACTGCGTGATAAACACGTGATCAGTGCCCGAACAGCCACGTCATCAGTGCATGCGCAGTCACGTGATCAGTGCATGATAGCCACGTGATCAGTGCGTGCACAGTCCCATGATCAGCGCCTGTCAGTCACTGATCATTGCCTGATAAACACGTGATCAGTGCATGATGAGCCATGTGATCAGTGCCTGATCAGCCACGTCATCAGTGCATGCGCAGTCACGTCATCAGTGCATGATAGCCACGTGATCAGTGCATGCTCAGTCACGTGATCTGTACGTGATCAGCCACGTGATCAGTGCCTGGAGAGTCACGTGATCAGGGCCTGCTGAGCTGCGTGATTCCTGGCAGCTCATCTGCTTGACAATTGCCAGCCGAGCTGCGTGATTCCTGCCTGGTCACGTGCTTGACTATTGCCAGTTGAGCAGCATGATTCGTCACTGCTGAGCTCCATGCTTATTGCCTGCTGATTGCGTGGTTCGTTTCTGCTCAGCTCTTTGAGTATTGCCTCCTGAGGTCCCTGTTCGGTCGCCACCTGCCGGGGACCAGTCCCAACTGACCCAGGGTATTCGAAGGAGAGATGGCCTAGGCGACTATTTATATGCTAATCAGAGATGTCAAGAATAATAGTATGAGGAGAGCCCAGTAGGAAAATTCGGTGGAGAAAAGAGACTGAGTAGCTTGGTTTACGCGGAAGACCAATCAAACTTCAAGACAAGAAGTTTGCACCACTTACTTAGGCCGCAGGCGCCCTCTCGAATAGCGAAAGGTGCCTCACCCTAGACACCTTCTCGAGTGGGTCTTAGCAGCCCAGGCATAATTAGTAAGCGTGGTGGGTTCCGCGATCCAGATGGAGACTCAGCTGGAAGTTAAAGAGAAGAATGACAAGAAACTTTATGAATTGGAGCTGTAAGTTAACTCTTTGACAGAGAGAGCGAGATGGTGGTGGGGGACAGCCCCCAGTGAAATCAGAGGTGAGAGCACAAAGCAATACAGTAGGCAGACTCCGGTTTTTTGGGGGAGATGCTCGAGAATATCCGGGTGGTCTCCTGAGGCTCGATCCCGCATTTGCGTATGCCGAGCCTCCTTCCTCATGACCTTTGTCCAGAGTGGAATGCCTCCCGGGCTCCCGGCACATGATCAGTGCATGCTCAGTCACGATATCAGTGCCTGCTCAGCCACGTGATCACTGACGGCACAGTCACGTGATCAGCGCCTCTCAGTCACGTGATCACCGTATGATAAACACGTGATCAGTGAACGACCAGCCACGTGATCACTGCATGCGCAGTCAGGTGGTCAGTTCCTGATCAGCCACCTGATCAGTGCGTGCACAGTCCCCTGATCCGCGCCTGTCAGTCACTGATCACTGCCTGATAAACATGTGATCAGTGCCCGAACAGCCACGTCATCAGTGCATGCGCAGTCACGTGATCAGTGCATGATAGCCACGTGAGCAGTGCGTGCACAATCCCATGATCAGCGCCTGTCAGTCACTGATCACTGCCTGTTAAACACGTGATCAGTGCATGATGAGCCATGTGATCAGTGCCGGAGAAGCCACGTCATCAGTGCATGTGCAGTCACGTCATCAGTGCATGATAGCCACGTGATCAGTGCATGCTCAGTCACGTGATCTGTACTTGATCAGCCACGTGATCAGTGCCTGCAGAGTCACGTAATCAGGGCCTGCTGAGCTGCGTGATTCCTGCCAGCTCATCTGCATGACAATTGCCAGCTGAGCCTCATGATTCCTGTTGGCTCATCTGCTTGACAATTGCCAGCTGAGCTGCGTGATTCCTCTCGGCTCATCTGCTTGACAATTGCCAGCTGAGCTGCGTGATTCCTGCCTGGTCACCTGCTTGATTATTGCCAGTTGAGCAGCATGATTCGTCACTGCTGAGCTCCATGCTTATTGCCTGCTGATTGCGTGGTTCGTGTCTGCTCAGCACTTTGAGTATTGCCTCCTGAGGTCCCTGTTCGGTCGCCACCTGCCGGGGACCAGCCCCAACTGACCCAGGGTATTCGAAGGAGAGATGGCCTAGGCGACTATTTATATGCTAATCAGAGATGTAAAGAATAATAGTATGCGGAGAGCTCAGTAGGAAAATTCGGTGGAGAAAAGAGACTGAGTAGCTTGGTTTACGCGGAAGACCAATCAAACTTCAAGACAAGAAGTTTGCACCACTTACGTAGGCCGCAGGCGCCCTCTCGAATAGCGAAAGGTGCCTCACCCTAGACACCTTCTCGAGTGGGTCTTAGCAGCCCAGACATAATTAGTAAGCGTGGTGGGTTCCGCGCTCCAGATGGAGACTCAGGTGGAAGTTAAAGGGAAGAATGACAAGGAACTTTCTGAATCGGAGATGTAAGTTAACTCTTTGACAGAGAGAGCGAGATGGTGGTGGGAGACAGCTCCCAGTGAAATCAGAGGTGAGAGCACAAAGCAATACAGTAGGCAGACTCGGGTTTTTTGGGGGGGGAGATGCTCGAGAACATCCGGGTGGACTCCTGAGGCTCGATCCCGCATTTGCGTATGCCGAGCCTCATTCCTCATGAACTTTGTCCAGAGTGGAATGCCTCCCCGGCTCCCGGCACATGATCAGTGCATGCTCAGTCACGATATCAGTGCCTGCTCAGCCACGTGATCACTGACGGCACAGTCACGTGATCAGGGCCTCTCAGTCACCTGATCACCGTATCATAAACACGTGATCAGTGAACGACCTGCCACGTGATCACTGTATGTGCGGTCAGGTGGTCAGTTCCTGATCAGTCACCTGATCAGTGCGTGCACAGTCCCCTGATCAGCGCCTGTCAGTCACTGATCACTGCCTGATAAACACGTGATCAGTGCCCTAACAGCCACGTCATCAGTGCATGCGCAGTCACGTGATCAGTGCATGATAGCCACGTGATCACTGCGTGCACAGTCCCATGATCAGCGCCTGTCAGTCACTGATCATTGCCTGATAAACACGTGATCAGTGCATGATGAGCCATGTGATCAGTGCCCGATCAGCCACGTCATCAGTGCATGCGCAGTCACGTCATCAGTGCATGATAGCCACGTGATCAGTGCATGCTCAGTCACGTGATCTGTACGTGATCAGCCACGTGATCAGTGCCTGCAGAGTCACGTGATCAGGGCCTGCTGAGCTGCGTGATTCCTGTCGGCTCATCTGCTTGACAACTGCCAGCCGAGCTGCGTTTTTCCTGCCTGGTCACGTGCTTGATTATTGCCAGTTGAGCAGCATGATTCGTCACTGCTGAGCTCCATGCTTATTGCCTGCTGATTGCGTGGTTCGTTTCTGCTCAGCTCTTTGAGTATTGCCTCCTGAGGTCCCTGTTCGGTGGCCACCTGCCGGGGACCAGTCCCAACTGACCCAGGGTATTCGAAGGAGAGATGGGCTAGGCGACTATTTATATGCTAATCAGAGATGTCAAGAATAATAGTATGAGGAGAGCTCAGTAGGAAAATTCGGTGGAGAAAAGAGACTGAGTAGCTTGGTTTACGCGGAAGACCAATCAAACTTCAAGACAAGAAGTTTGCACCACTTACGTAGGCCGCAGGTGCCCTCTCGAATAGCGAAAGGTGCCTCACCCTAGACACCTTCTCGAGTGGGTCTTAGCAGCCCAGGCATAATTAGTAAGCGTGGTGGGTTCCGCGTTCCAGATGGAGACTCAGTTGGAAATTAAAGGGAAGAATGACAAGGAACTTTATGAATCGGAGCTGTAAGTTAACTCTTTGACAGAGAGCGAGATGGTGGTGGGGGACAGCCCCCAGTGAAATCAGAGTTGAGAGCACAAAGCAATACAGTAGGCAGACTCCGGTTTTTTTGGGAGGGAGATGCTCGAGAATATCCGGGTGGACTCCTGAGGCTCGATCCCGCATTTGCGTATGCCGAGCCTCCTTCCTCATGACCTTTGTCCAGAGTGGAATGCCTCCCGGCTCCCGGCACATGATCAGTGCATGCTCAGTCACGATATCAGTGCCTGCTCAGCCACGTGATCACTGACGGCACAGTCACATGATCAGCGCCTCTCAGTCACGTGATCACCGGATGATAAACACGTGATCAGAGAACGACCAGCCACGTGATCACTGCATGCGCAGTCAGGTGGTCAGTTCCTGATCAGCCACCTGATCAGTGCGTGCACAGTCCCCTGATCAGCGCCTGTCAGTCACTGATCACTGCCTGATAAACACGTGATCAGTGCCGAACAGCCACGTCATCAGTGCATGCGCAGTCACGTGATCAGTGCATGATAGCCACGTGATCAGTTCGTGCACAGTCCCATGATCAGCGCCTGTCAGTCACTGATCACTGCCTGATAAACACGTGATCAGTGCCCGAACAGCCACGTCATCAGTGCATGCGCAGTCACGTGATCAGTGCATGATAGCCACGTGATCAGTGGGTGCACAGTCCCATGATCAGCGCCTGTCAGTCACTGATCATTGCCTGATAAACACGTGATCAGTGCATGATGAGCCATGTGATCAGTGCCCGATCAGCCACGTCATCAGTGCATGCGCAGTCACGTCATCAGTGCATGATAGCCACGTGATCAGTGCATGCTCAGTCACGTGATCTGGACTTGATCAGCCACGTGATCGGTGCCTGCAGAGTCACGTGATCAGGGCCTGCTGAGCTGCGTGATTCCTGCCGGCTCATCTGCATGACAATTGCCATCTGAGCTGCGTGATTCCTGTCGGCTCATCTGCTTGACAATTGCCAGCTGAGCTGCGTGATTCCTGCCTGGTCACGTGCTTGATTATTGCCAGTTGAGCAGCATGATTCGTCACTGCTGAGCTCCATGCTTATTGCCTGCTGATTGCGTGGTTCGTGTCTGCTCAGCTCTTTGAGTATTGCCTCCTGAGGTCCCTGTTCGGTCGCCACCTGCCGGGGACCAGCCCCAACTGATCCAGGGTATTCGAAGGAGAGATGGCCTAGGCGACTATTTATATGCTAATCAGAGATGTCAAGAATAATAGTATGAGGAGAGCTCAGTAGGAAAATTCGGTGGAGAAAAGAGACTGAGTAGCTTGGTTTACGCGGAAGACCAATCAAACTTCAAGACAAGAAGTTTGCACCACTTACGTAGGCCGCAGGCGCCCTCTCGAATAGCGAAAGGTGCCTCACCCTAGACACCTTCTCGAGTGGGTCTTAGCAGCCCAGGCATAATTAGTAAGCGTGGTGGGTTCCGCGCTCCAGATGGAGACTCAGCTGGAAGTTAAAGGGAAGAATGACAAGGAACTTTATGAATTGGAGCTGTAAGTTAACTCTTTGACAGAGAGAGCGAGATGGTGGTGGGGGACAGCCCCCAGTGAAATCAGAGGTGAGAGCACAAAGCAATACAGTAGGCAGACTCCGGTTTTTTTGGGGGGAGATGCTCGAGAATATCCGGGTGGACTCCTGAGGCTCGATCCCGCATTTGCGTATGCCGAGCCTCCTTCCTCATGACCTTTGTCCAGAGTGGAATGCCTCCCGGCTCCCGGCACATGATCAGTGCATGCTCAGTCACGATATCAGTGCCTGCTCAGCCACGTGATCACTGACGGCACAGTCACGTGATCAGCGCCTCTCAGTCACGTGATCACCGTATGATAAACACGTGATCAGTGAACGACCAGCCACGTGATCACTGCATGCGCGGTCAGGTGGTCAGTTCCTGATCAGCCACCTGATCAGTGCGTGCACAGTCCCCTGATCAGCGCCTGTCAGTCACTGATCACTGCCTGATAAACACGTGATCAGTGCCCGAACAGCCACGTCATCAGTGCATGCGCAGTCACGTGATCAGTGCATGATAGCCACGTGATCAGTGCGTGCACAGTCCCATGATCAGCGCCTGTCAGTCACTGATCATTGCCTGATAAACACGTGATCAGTGCATGATGAGCCATGTGATCAGTGCCCGATCAGCCACGTCATCTGTGCATGCGCAGTCACGTCATCAGTGCATGATAGCCACGTGATCAGTGCATGCTCAGTCACGTGATCTGGACTTGATCAGCCACGTGATCAGTGCCTGCAGAGTCACGTGATCAGGGCCTGCTGAGCTGCGTGATTCCTGCCGGCTCATCTTCATGACAATTGCCAGCTGAGCTGATTCCTGTGCTCATCTGCTTGACAATTGCCAGCTGAGCTGCGTGATTCCTGGCTCATCTGCTTGACAATTGCCAGCTGAGCTGCGTGATTCCTGCCTGGTCACGTGCTTGATTATTGCCAGTTGAGCAGCATGATTCGTCACTGCTGAGCTCCATGCTTATTGCCTGCTGATTGCGTGGTTCGTTTCTGCTCAGCTCTTTGAGTATTGCCTCCTGTGGTCCCTGTTCGGTCGCCACCTGCCGGGGACCAGCCCCAACTGACCCAGGGTATTCGAAGGAGAGATGGCCTAGGCGACTATTTATATGCTAATCAGAGATGTCAAGAATAATAGTATGAGGAGAGCTCAGTAGGAAAATTCGGTGGAGAAAAGAGACTGAGTAGCTTGGTTTACGCGGAAGACCAATCAAACTTCAAGACAAGAAGTTTGCACCACTTACGTAGGCCGCAGGCGCCCTCTCGAATAGCGAAAGGTGCCTCACCCTAGACACCTTCTCGAGTGGGTCTTAGCAGCCCAGGCATAATTAGTAAGCGTGGTGGGTTCCGCGCTCCAGATGGAGACTCAGCTGGAAGTTAAAGGGAAGAATGACAAGGAACTTTATGAATTGGAGCTGTAAGTTAACTCTTTGACAGAGAGAGCGAGATGGTGGTGGGGGACAGCCCCCAGTGAAATCAGAGGTGAGAGCACAAAGCAATACAGTAGGCAGACTCCGGTTTTTGGGGGAGATGCTCGAGAATATCCGGGTGGACTCCTGAGGCTCGATCCCGCATTTGCGTATGCCGAGCCTCCTTCCTCATGACCTTTGTCCAGAGTGGAATGCCTCCCGGCTCCCGGCACATGATCAGTGCATGCTCAGTCACGATATCAGTGCCTGCTCAGCCACGTGATCACTGACGGCACAGTCACGTGATCAGCGCCTCTCAGTCACGTGATCACCGTATGATAAACACGTGATCAGTGAACGACCAGCCACGTGATCACTGCATGCGCGGTCAGGTGGTCAGTTCCTGATCAGCCACCTGATCAGTGCGTGCACAGTCCCCTGATCAGCGCCTGTCAGTCACTGATCACTGCCTGATAAACAGGTGATCAGTGCCCGAACAGCCACGTCATCAGTGCATGCGCAGTCACGTGATCAGTGCATGATAGCCACGTGATCACTGCGTGCACAGTCCCATGATCAGCGCCTGTCAGTCACTGATCATTGCCTGATAAACACGTGATCAGTGCATGATGAGCCATGTGATCAGTGCCCGATCAGCCACGTCATCAGTGCATGCGCAGTCACGTCATCAGTGCATGATAGCCACGTGATCAGTGCATGCTCAGTCACGTGATCTGGACTTGATCAGCCACGTGATCAGTGCCTGCAGAGTCACGTGATTAGGGCCTGCTGAGCTGCGTGATTCCTATCGGCTCATCTGCTTGACAATTGCCAGCTGAGCTGCGTGATTCCTGCCTGGTCACGTGCTTGATTATAGCCAGTTGAGCAGCATGATTCGTCACTGCTGAGCTCCATGCTTATTGCCTGCTGATTGCGTGGTTCGTGTCTGCTCAGCTCTTTGAGTATTGCCTCCTGAGGTCCCTGTTCGGTCGCCACCTGCCGGGGACCAGCCCCAACTGACCCAGGGTATTCGAAGGAGAGATGGGCTAGGCGACTATTTATATGCTAATCAGAGATGTCAAGAATAATAGTATGAGGAGAGCTCAGTAGGAAAATTCGGTGGAGAAAAGAGACTGAGTAGCTTGGTTTACGCGGAAGACCAATCAAACTTCAAGACAAGAAGTTTGCACCACTTACGTAGGCCGCAGGTGCCCTCTCGAATAGCGAAAGGTGCCTCACCCTAGACACCTTCTCGAGTGGGTCTTAGCAGCCCAGGCATAATTAGTAAGCGTGGTGGGTTCCGCGCTCCAGATGGAGACTCAGCTGGAAATTAAAGGGAAGAATGACAAGGAACTTTATGAATTGGAGCTGTAAGTTAACTCTTTGACAGAGAGCGAGATGGTGGTGGGGGACAGCCCCCAGTGAAATCAGAGGTGAGAGCACAAAGCAATACAGTAGGCAGACTCCGGTTTTTTTGGGGGGAGATGCTCGAGAATATCCGGGTGGACTCCTGAGGCTCGATCCCGCATTTGCGTATGCCGAGCCTCCTTCCTCATGACCTTTGTCCAGAGTGGAATGCCTCCCCGGCTCCCGGCACATGATCAGTGCATGCTCAGTCACGATATCAGTGCCTGCTCAGCCACGTGATCACTGACGGCACAGTCACATGATCAGCGCCTCTCAGTCACGTGATCACCGTATGACAAACACGTGATCAGTGAACGACCAGCCACGTGATCACTGCATGCGCAGTCAGGTGGTCAGTTCCTGATCAGCCACCTGATCAGTGCGTGCACAGTCCCCTGATCAGCGCCTGTCAGTCACTGATCACTGCCTGATAAACACGTGATCAGTGCCCGAACAGCCACATCAGTGCATGCAGTCACGTGATCAGTGCATGATAGCCACGTGATCAGTTCGTGCACAGTCCCATGATCAGCGCCTGTCAGTCACTGATCACTGCCTGATAAACACGTGATCAGTGCCCGAACAGCCACGTCATCAGTGCATGCCAGTCACGTGATCAGTGCATGATAGCCACGTGATCAGTGGGTGCACAGTCCCATGATCAGTGCCTGTCAGTCACTGATCATTGCCTGATAAACACGTGATCAGTGCATGATGAGCCATGTGATCAGTGCCCGATCAGCCACGTCATCAGTGCATGCGCAGTCACGTCATCAGTGCATGATAGCCACGTGATCAGTGCATGCTCAGTCACGTGATCTGGACTTGATCAGCCACGTGATCGGTGCCTGCAGAGTCACGTGATCAGGGCCTGCTGAGCTGCGTGATTCCTGCCGGCTCATCTGCATGACAATTGCCATCTGAGCTGCGTGATTCCTGTCGGCTCATCTGCTTGACAATTGCCAGCTGAGCTGCGTGATTCCTGCCTGGTCACGTGCTTGATTATTGCCAGTTGAGCAGCATGATTCGTCACTGCTGAGCTCCATGCTTATTGCCTGCTGATTGCGTGGTTCGTGTCTGCTCAGCTCTTTGAGTATTGCCTCCTGAGGTCCCTGTTCGGTCGCCACCTGCCGGGGACCAGCCCCAACTGATCCAGGGTATTCAAAGGAGAGATGGCCTAGGCGACTATTTATATGCTAATCAGAGATGTCAAGAATAATAGTATGAGGAGAGCTCAGTAGGAAAATTCGGTGGAGAAAAGAGACTGAGTAGCTTGGTTTACGCGGAAGACCAATCAAACTTCAAGACAAGAAGTTTGCACCACTTACGTAGGCCGCAGGCGCCCTCTCGAATAGCGAAAGGTGCCTCACCCTAGACACCTTCTCGAGTGGGTCTTAGCAGCCCAGGCATAATTAGTAAGCGTGGTGGGTTCCGCGCTCCAGATGGAGACTCAGCTGGAAGTTAAAGGGAAGAATGACAAGGAACTTTATGAATTGGAGCTGTAAGTTAACTCTTTGACAGAGAGAGCGAGATGGTGGTGGGGGACAGCCCCCAGTGAAATCAGAGGTGAGAGCACAAAGCAATACAGTAGGCAGACTCCGGTTTTTTTGGGGGGAGATGCTCGAGAATATCCGGGTGGACTCCTGAGGCTCGATCCCGCATTTGCGTATGCCGAGCCTCCTTCCTCATGACCTTTGTCCAGATTGGAATGCCTCCCCGGCTCCCGGCACATGATCAGTGCATGCTCAGTCACGATATCAGTGCCTGCTCAGCCACGTGATCACTGACGGCACAGTCACGTGATCAGCGCCTCTCAGTCACGTGATCACCGTATGATAAACACGTGATCAGTGAACGACCAGCCACGTGATCACTGCATGCGCGGTCAGGTGGTCAGTTCCTGATCAGCCACCTGATCAGTGCGTGCACAGTCCCCTGATCAGCGCCTGTCAGTCACTGATCACTGCCTGATAAACACGTGATCAGTGCCCGAACAGCCACGTCATCAGTGCATGCGCAGTCACGTGATCAGTGCATGATAGCCACGTGATCAGTGCGTGCACAGTCCCATGATCAGCGCCTGTCAGTCACTGATCATTGCCTGATAAACACGTGATCAGTGCATGATGAGCCATGTGATCAGTGCCCGATCAGCCACGTCATCAGTGCATGCGCAGTCACGTCATCAGTGCATGATAGCCACGTGATCAGTGCATGCTCAGTCACGTGATCTGGACGTGATCAGCCACGTGATCAGTGCCTGCAGAGTCACGTGATCAGGGCCTGCTGAGCTGCGTGATTCCTGCCGGCTCATCTGCTTGACAATTGCCAGCTGAGCTGCGTGATTCCTGCCTGGTCACGTGCTTGATTATTGCCAGTTGAGCAGCATGATTCGTCACTGCTGAGCTCCATGCTTATTGCCTGCTGATTGCGTGGTTCGTTTCTGCTCAGCTCTTTGAGTATTGCCTCCTGAGGTCCCTGTTCGGTCGCCACCTGCCGGGGACCAGCCCCAACTGACCCAGGGTATTCGAAGGAGAGATGGCCTAGGCGACTATTTATATGCTAATCAGAGATGTCAAGAATAATAGTATGAGGAGAGCTCAGTAGGAAAATTCGGTGGAGAAAAGAGACTGAGTAGCTTGGTTTACGCGGAAGACCAATCAAACTTCAAGACAAGAAGTTTGCACCACTTACGTAGGCCGCAGGCGCCCTCTCGAATAGCCTCACCCTAGACACCTTCTCGAGTGGGTCTTAGCAGCCCAGGCATAATTAGTAAGCGTGGTGGGTTCCGCGCTCCAGATGGAGACTCAGCTGGAAGTTAAAGGGAAGAATGACAAGGAACTTTATGAATTGGAGCTGTAAGTTAACTCTTTGACAGAGAGAGCGAGATGGTGGTGGGGGACAGCCCCCAGTGAAATCAGAGGTGAGAGCACAAAGCAATACAGTAGGCAGACTCCGGTTTTTGGGGGGAGATGCTCGAGAATATCCGGGTGGTCTCCTGAGGCTCGATCCCGCATTTGCGTATGCCGAGCCTCCTTCCTCATGACCTTTGTCCAGAGTGGAATGCCTCCCCGGCTCCCGGCACATGATCAGTGCATGCTCAGTCACGATATCAGTGCCTGCTCAGCCACGTGATCACTGACGGCACAGTCACGTGATCAGCGCCTCTCAGTCACGTGATCACCGTATGATAAACACGTGATCAGTGAACGACCAGCCACGTGATCACTGCATGCGCAGTCAGGTGGTCAGTTCCTGATCAGCCACCTGATCAGTGCGTGCACAGTCCCCTGATCAGCGCCTGTCAGTCACTGATCACTGCCTGATAAACACGTGATCAGTGCCCGAACAGCCACGTCATCAGTGCATGCGCAGTCACGTGATCAGTGCATGATAGCCACGTGATCAGTGCGTGCACAGTCCCATGATCAGCGCCTGTCAGTCACTGATCATTGCCTGATAAACACGTGATCAGTGCATGATGAGCCATGTGATCAGTGCCCGATCAGCCACGTCATCAGTGCATGCGCAGTCACGTCATCAGTGCATGATAGCCACGTGATCAGTGCATGCTCAGTCACGTGATCTGGACTTGATCAGCCACGTGATCAGTGCCTGCAGAGTCACGTGATCAGGGCCTGCTGAGCTGCGTGATTCCTGCCGGCTCATCTGCATGACAATTGCCATCTGAGCTGCGTGATTCCTGTCGGCTCATCTGCTTGACAATTGCCAGCTGAGCTGCGTGATTCCTGCCTGGTCACGTGCTTGATTATTGCCAGTTGAGCAGCATGATTCGTCACTGCTGAGCTCCATGCTTATTGCCTGCTGATTGCGTGGTTCGTGTCTGCTCAGCTCTTTGAGTATTGCCTCCTGAGGTCCCTGTTCGGTCGCCACCTGCCGGGGACCAGCCCCAACTGATCCAGGGTATTCAAAGGAGAGATGGCCTAGGCGACTATTTATATGCTAATCAGAGATGTCAAGAATAATAGTATGAGGAGAGCTCAGTAGGAAAATTCGGTGGAGAAAAGAGACTGAGTAGCTTGGTTTACGCGGAAGACCAATCAAACTTCAAGACAAGAAGTTTGCACCACTTACGTAGGCCGCAGGCGCCCTCTCGAATAGCGAAAGGTGCCTCACCCTAGACACCTTCTCGAGTGGGTCTTAGCAGCCCAGGCATAATTAGTAAGCGTGGTGAGTTCCGCGCTCCAGATGGAGACTCAGCTGGAAGTTAAAGGGAAGAATGACAAGGAACTTTATGAATTGGAGCTGTAAGTTAACTCTTTGACAGAGAGAGCGAGATCGTGGTGGGGGACAGCCCCCAGTGAAATCAGAGGTGAGAGCACAAAGCAATACAGTAGGCAGACTCCGGTTTTTTTGGGGGAGATGCTCGAGAATATCCGGGTGGACTCCTGAGGCTCGATCCCGCATTTGCGTATGCCGAGCCTCCTTCCTCATGACCTTTGTCCAGAGTGGAATGCCTCCCCGGCTCCCGGCACATGATCAGTGCATGCTCAGTCACGATATCAGTGCCTGCTCAGCCACGTGATCACTGACGGCACAGTCACGTGATCAGCGCCTCTCAGTCACGTGATCACCGTATGATAAACACGTGATCAGTGAACGACCAGCCACGTGATCACTGTATGCGCGGTCAGGTGGTCAGTTCCTGATCAGCCACCTGATCAGTGCGTGCACAGTCCCCTGATCAGCGCCTGTCAGTCACTGATCACTGCGTGATAAACACGTGATCAGTGCCCGAACAGCCACGTCATCAGTGCATGCGCAGTCACGTGATCAGTGCATGATAGCCACGTGATCAGTGCGTGCACAGTCCCATGATCAGCGCCTGTCAGTCACTGATCATTGCCTGATAAACACGTGATCAGTGCATGATGAGCCATGTGATCAGTGCCCGATCAGCCACGTCATCAGTGCATGCGCAGTCACGTCATCAGTGCATGATAGCCACGTGATCAGTGCATGCTCAGTCACGTGATCTGGACTTGATCAGCCACGTGATCAGTGCCTGCAGAGTCACGTGATCAGGGCCTGCTGAGCTGCGTGATTCCTGCCGGCTCATCTGCATGACAATTGCCAGCTGAGCTCATGATTCCTGGCTCATGACAATTGCCAGCTGAGCTGCGTGATTCCTGGCTCATCTGCTTGACAATTGCCAGCTGAGCTGCGTGATTCCTGCCTGGTCACGTGCTTGATTATTGCCAGTTGAGCAGCATGATTCGTCACTGCTGAGCTCCATGCTTATTGCCTGCTGATTGCGTGGTTCGTGTCTGCTCAGCTCTTTGAGTATTGCCTCCTGAGGTCCCTGTTCGGTCGCCACCTGCCGGGGACCAGCCCCAACTGACCCAGGGTATTCGAAGGAGAGATGGCCTAGGCGACTATTTATATGCTAATCAGAGATGTCAAGAATAATAGTATGAGGAGAGCTCAGTAGGAAAATTCGGTGGAGAAAAGAGACTGAGTAGCTTGGTTTACGCGGAAGACCAATCAAACTTCAAGACAAGAAGTTTGCACCACTTACGTAGGCCGCAGGCGCCCTCTCGAATAGCCTCACCCTAGACACCTTCTCGAGTGGGTCTTAGCAGCCCAGGCATAATTAGTAAGCGTGGTGGGTTCCGCGCTCCAGATGGAGACTCATCTGGAAGTTAAAGGGAAGAATGACAAGAAACTTTATGAATTGGAGCTGTAAGTTAACTCTGTGACAGAGAGAGCGAGATGGTGGTGGGGGACAGCCCCCAGTGAAATCAGAGGTGAGAGCACAAAGCAATACAGTAGGCAGACTCCGGTTTCTTTGGGGGGGAGATGCTCGAGAATATCCGGGTGGACTCCTGAGGCTCGATCCCGCATTTGCGTATGCCGAGCCTCCTTCCTCATGACCTTTGTCCAGAGTGGAATGCCTCCCCGGCTCCCGGCACATGATCAGTGCATGCTCAGTCACGATATCAGTGCCTGCTCAGCCACGTGATCACTGACGGCACAGTCACGTGATCAGCGCCTCTCAGTCACGTGATCACCGTATGATAAACACGTGATCAGTGAACGACCAGCCACGTGATCACTGCATGCGCGGTCAGGTGGTCAGTTCCTGATCAGCCACCTGATCAGTGCGTGCACAGTCCCCTGATCAGCGCCTGTCAGTCACTGATCACTGCCTGATAAACACGTGATCAGTGCCCGAACAGCCACGTCATCAGTGCATGCGCAGTCACGTGATCAGTGCATGATAGCCACGTGAGCAGTGCGTGCACAGTCCCATGATCAGCGCCTGTCAGTCACTGATCATTGCCTGATAAACACGTGATCAGTGCATGATGAGCCATGTGATCAGTGCCTGATCAGCCACGTCATCAGTGCATGCGCAGTCACGTCATCAGTGCATGATAGCCACGTGATCAGTGCATGCTCAGTCACGTGATCTGGACTTGATCAGCCACGTGATCAGTGCCTGCAGAGTCACATGATCAGGGCCTGCTGAGCTGCGTGATTCCTGCCGGCTCATCTGCATGACAATTGCCATCTGAGCTGCGTGATTCCTGTCGGCTCATCTGCTTGACAATTGCCAGCTGAGCTGCGTGATTCCTGCCTGGTCACGTGCTTGATTATTGCCAGTTGAGCAGCATGATTCGTCACTGCTGAGCTCCATGCTTATTGCCTGCTGATTGCGTGGTTCGTGTCTGCTCAGCTCTTTGAGTATTGCCTCCTGAGGTCCCTGTTCGGTCGCCACCTGCCGGGGACCAGCCCCAACTGATCCAGGGTATTCGAAGGAGAGATGGCCTAGGCGACTATTTATATGCTAATCAGAGATGTCAAGAATAATAGTATGAGGAGAGCTCAGTAGGAAAATTCGGTGGAGAAAAGAGACTGAGTAGCTTGGTTTACGCGGAAGACCAATCAAACTTCAAGACAAGAAGTTTGCACCACTTACGTAGGCCGCAGGCGCCCTCTCGAATAGCGAAAGGTGCCTCACCCTAGACACCTTCTCGAGTGGGTCTTAGCAGCCCAGGCATAATTAGTAAGCGTGGTGGGTTCCGCGCTCCAGATGGAGACTCAGCTGGAAGTTAAAGGGAAGAATGACAAGGAACTTTATGAATTGGAGCTGTAAGTTAACTCTTTGACAGAGAGAGCGAGATGGTGGTGGGGGACAGCCCCCAGTGAAATCAGAGGTGAGAGCACAAAGCAATACAGTAGGCAGACTCCGGTTTTTTGGGGGAGATGCTCGAGAATATCCGGGTGGACTCCTGAGGCTCGATCCCGCATTTGCGTATGCCGAGCCTCCTTCCTCATGACCTTTGTCCAGAGTGGAATGCCTCCCCGGCTCCCGGCACATGATCAGTGCATGCTCAGTCACGATATCAGTGCCTGCTCAGCCACGTGATCACTGACGGCACAGTCACGTGATCAGCGCCTCTCAGTCACGTGATCACCGTATGATAAACACGTGATCAGTGAACGACCAGCCACGTGATCACTGCATGCGCAGTCAGGTGGTCAGTTCCTGATCAGCCACCTGATCAGTGCGTGCACAGTCCCCTGATCAGCGCCTGTCAGTCACTGATCACTGCCTGATAAACACGTGATCAGTGCCCGAACAGCCACGTCATCAGTGCATGCGCAGTCACGTGATCAGTGCATGATAGCCACGTGATCAGTGCGTGCACAGTCCCATGATCAGCGCCTGTCAGTCACTGATCATTGCCTGATAAACACGTGATCAGTGCATGATGAGCCATGTGATCAGTGCCCGATCAGCCACGTCATCAGTGCATGCGCAGTCACGTCATCAGTGCATGATAGCCACGTGATCAGTGCATGCTCAGTCACGTGATCTGGACTTGATCAGCCACGTGATCAGTGCCTGCAGAGTCACGTGATCAGGGCCTGCTGAGCTGCGTGATTCCTGCCTGGTCACGTGCTTGATTATTGCCAGTTGAGCAGCATGATTCGTCACTGCTGAGCTCCATGCTTATTGCCTGCTGATTGCGTGGTTCGTGTCTGCTCAGCTCTTTGAGTATTGCCTCCTGAGGTCCCTGTTCGGTCGCCACCTGCCGGGGACCAGCCCCAACTGATCCAGGGTATTCGAAGGAGAGATGGCCTAGGCGACTATTTATATGCTAATCAGAGATGTCAAGAATAATAGTATGAGGAGAGCTCAGTAGGAAAATTCGGTGGAGAAAAGAGACTGAGTAGCTTGGTTTACGCGGAAGACCAATCAAACTTCAAGACAAGAAGTTTGCACCACTTACGTAGGCCGCAGGCGCCCTCTCGAATAGCGAAAGGTGCCTCACCCTAGACACCTTCTCGAGTGGGTCTTAGCAGCCCAGGCATAATTAGTAAGCGTGGTGGGTTCCGCGCTCCAGATGGAGACTCAGCTGGAAGTTAAAGGGAAGAATGACAAGGAACTTTATGAATTGGAGCTGTAAGTTAACTCTTTGACAGAGAGAGCGAGATGGTGGTGGGGGACAGCCCCCAGTGAAATCAGAGGTGAGAGCACAAAGCAATACAGTAGGCAGACTCCGGTTTTTTTGGGGGGAGATGCTCGAGAATATCCGGGTGGACTCCTGAGGCTCGATCCCGCATTTGCGTATGCCGAGCCTCCTTCCTCATGACCTTTGTCCAGAGTGGAATGCCTCCCCGGCTCCCGGCACATGATCAGTGCATGCTCAGTCACGATATCAGTGCCTGCTCAGCCACGTGATCACTGACGGCACAGTCACGTGATCAGCGCCTCTCAGTCACGTGATCACCGTATGATAAACACGTGATCAGTGAACGACCAGCCACGTGATCACTGCATGCGCGGTCAGGTGGTCAGTTCCTGATCAGCCACCTGATCAGTGCGTGCACAGTCCCCTGATCAGCGCCTGTCAGTCACTGATCACTGCCTGATAAACACGTGATCAGTGCCCGAACAGCCACGTCATCAGTGCATGCGCAGTCACGTGATCAGTGCATGATAGCCACGTGATCAGTGCGTGCACAGTCCCATGATCAGCGCCTGTCAGTCACTGATCATTGCCTGATAAACACGTGATCAGTGCATGATGAGCCATGTGATCAGTGCCCGATCAGCCACGTCATCAGTGCATGATAGCCACGTGATCAGTGCATGCTCAGTCACGTGATCTGGACTTGATCAGCCACGTGATCAGTGCCTGCAGAGTCACGTGATCAGGGCCTGCTGAGCTGCGTGATTCCTGCCGGCTCATCTGCATGACAATTGCCATCTGAGCTGCGTGATTCCTGTCGGCTCATCTGCTTGACAATTGCCAGCTGAGCTGCGTGATTCCTGCCTGGTCACGTGCTTGATTATTGCCAGTTGAGCAGCATGATTCGTCACTGCTGAGCTCCATGCTTATTGCCTGCTGATTGCGTGGTTCGTGTCTGCTCAGCTCTTTGAGTATTGCCTCCTGAGGTCCCTGTTCGGTCGCCACCTGCCGGGGACCAGCCCCAACTGATCCAGGGTATTCGAAGGAGAGATGGCCTAGGCGACTATTTATATGCTAATCAGAGATGTCAAGAATAATAGTATGAGGAGAGCTCAGTAGGAAAATTCGGTGGAGAAAAGAGACTGAGTAGCTTGGTTTACGCGGAAGACCAATCAAACTTCAAGACAAGAAGTTTGCACCACTTACGTAGGCCGCAGGCGCCCTCTCGAATAGCGAAAGGTGCCTCACCCTAGACACCTTCTCGAGTGGGTCTTAGCAGCCCAGGCATAATTAGTAAGCGTGGTGGGTTCCGCGCTCCAGATGGAGACTCAGCTGGAAGTTAAAGGGAAGAATGACAAGGAACTTTAGGAATTGGAGCTGTAAGTTAACTCTGTGACAGAGAGAGCGAGATGGTGGTGGGGGCCAGCCCCCAGTGAAATCAGAGGTGAGAGCACAAAGCAATACAGTAGGCAGACTCCGGTTTTTTTGGGGGAGATGCTCGAGAATATCCGGGTGGACTCCTGAGGCTCTATCCCGCATTTGCGTATGCCGAGCCTCCTTCCTCATGACCTTTGTCCAGAGTGGAATGCCTCCCCGGCCCCCGGCACATGATCAGTGCATGCTCAGTCACGATATCAGTGCCTGCTCAGCCACGTGATCTCTGACGGCACAGTCACGTGATCAGCGCCTCTCAGTCACGTGATCACCGTATGATAAACACGTAATCAGTGAACGACCAGCCACGTGATCACTGCATGCGAGGTCAGGTGGTCAGTTCCTGATCAGCCACCAGATCAGTGCGTGCACAGTCCCCTGATCAGCGCCTGTCAGTCACTGATCATTACCTGATAAACACGTGATCAGTGCATGATGAGCCATGTGATCAGTGCCCGATCTGCCACGTCATCAGTGCATGCGCAGTCACGTCATCAATGCATGATAGCCACGTGATCAGTGCATGCTCAGCCACGTGATCTGTACTTGATCAGCCACGTGATCAGTGCCTGCAGAGTCACGTGATCAGGGCCTGCTGAGCTGCGTGATTCCTGCCGGCTCATCTGCTTGACAATTGCCAGCTGAGCTGCGTGATTCCTGCCTGGTCACGTGCTTGATTATTGCCAGTTGAGCAGCATGATTCGTCACTGCTGAGCTCCATGCTTATTGCCTGCTGATTGCGTGGTTCGTGTCTGCTCAGCTCTTTGAGGATTGCCTCCTGAGGTCCCTGTTCGGTCGCCACCTGCCGGGGACCAGCCCCAACTGTTCCAGGGTATTCGAAGGAGAGATGGCCTAGGCGACTATTTATATGCTAATCAGAGATGTCAAGAATAATAGTATGAGGAGAGCTCAGTAGGAAAATTCGGTGGAGAAAAGATACTGAGTAGCTTGGTTTACTCCGAAGACCAATCAAACTTCAAGAAAAGAAGTTTGCACCACTTACGTAGGCCGCAGGCGCCTCTCGAATAGCGAAAGGTGCCTCACCCTAGACACCTTCTCGAGTGGGTCTTAGCAGCCCAGGCATAATTAGTAAGTGTGGTGGGTTCCGCGCTCCAGATGGAGACTCAGCTGGAAGTTAAAGGGAAGAATGACAAGGAACTTTATGAATTGGAGCTGTAAGTTAACTCTTTGACAGAGAGAGCAAGATGGTGGTGGGGGACAGCCCCCAGTGAAATCAGAGGTGAGAGCACAAAGCAATACAGTAGGCAGACTCCGGTTTTTTTGGGGGGAGATGCTCGAGAATATCCGGGTGGACTCCTGAGGCTCGATCCCGCATTTGCGTATGCCGAGCCTCCTTCCTCATGACCTTTGTCCAGAGTGGAATGCCTCCCCGGCTCCCGGCACATGATCAGTGCATGCTCAGTCACGATATCAGTGCCTGCTCAGCCACCTGATCACTGACGGCACAGTCACGTGATCAGCGCCTCTCAGTCACGTGATCACCGTATGATAAACACGTGATCAGTGAACGACCAGCCACGTGATCACTGCATGCACGGTCAGGTGGTCAGTTCCTGATCAGCCACCTGATCAGTGCGTGCACAGTCCCCTGATCAGCGCCTGTCAGTCACTGATCACTGCCTGATAAACACGTGATCAGTGCCAGAACAGCCACGTCATCAGTGCATGCGCAGTCACGTGATCAGTGCATGATAGCCACGTGATCAGTGCGTGCACAGTCCCATGATCAGCGCCTGTCAGTCACTGATCATTGCCTGATAAACACGTGATCAGTGCATGATGAGCCATGTGATCAGTGCCCGATCAGCCACGTCATCAGTGCATGCCCAGTCACGTCATCAGTGCATGATAGCCACGTGATCAGTGCATGCTCAGTCACGTGATCTGGACTTGATCAGCCACGTGATCAGTGCCTGCAGAGTCACGTGATCAGGGCCTGCTGAGCTGCGTGATTCCTGCCGGCTCATCTGCATGACAATTGCCATCTGAGCTTCGTGATTCCTGTCGGCTCATCTGCTTGACAATTGCCAGCTGAGCTGCGTGATTCCTGCCTGGTCACGTGCTTGATTATTGCCAGTTGAGCAGCATGATTCGTCACTGCTGAGCTCCATGTTTATTGCCTGCTGATTGCGTGGTTCGTGTCTGCTCAGCTCTTTGAGGATTGCCTCCTGAGGTCCCTGTTCGGTCGCCACCTGCCGGGGACCAGCCCCAACTGATCCAGGGTATTCGAAGGAGAGATGGCCTAGGCGACTATTTATATGCTAATCAGAGATGTCAAGAATAATAGTATGAGGAGAGCTCAGTAGGAAAATTCGGTGGAGAAAAGAGACTGAGTAACTTGGTTTACGCGGAAGACCAATCAAACTTCAAGACAAGAAGTTTGCACCACTTACGTAGGCCGCAGGCGCCCTCTCGAATAGCGAAAGGTGCCTCACCCTAGACACCTTCTCGAGTGGGTCTTAGCAGCCCAGGCATAATTAGTAAGCGTGGTGGGTTCCGCGCTCCAGATGGAGACTCAGCTGGAAGTTAAAGGGAAGAATGACAAGGAACTTTATGAATTGGACTTGTAAGTTAACTCTGTGACAGAGAGAGCGAGATGGTGGTGGGGGCCAGCCCCCAGTGAAATCAGAGGTGAGAGCACAAAGCAATACAGTAGGCAGACTCCGGTTTTTTGGGGGGAGATGCTCGAGAATATCCGGGTGGACTCCTGAGGCTCGATCCCGCATTTGCGTATGCCGAGCCTCCTTCCTCATGACCTTTGTCCAGAGTGGAATGCCTCCCCGGCTCCCGGCACATGATCAGTGCATGCTCAGTCACGATATCAGTGCCTGCTCAGCCACGTGATCTCTGACGGCACAGTCACGTGATCAGCGCCTCTCAGTCACGTGATCACCGTATGATAAACACGTGATCAGTGAACGACCAGCCACGTGATCACTGCATGCGCGGTCAGGTGGTCAGTTCCTGATCAGCCACCTGATCAGTGCGTGCACAGTCCCCTGATCAGCGCCTGTCAGTCACTGATCACTGCCTGATAAACACGTGATCAGTGCCCGAACAGCCACGTCATCAGTGCATGCGCAGTCACGTGATCAGTGCATGATAGCCACGTGATCAGTGCGTGCACAGTCCCATGATCAGCGCCTGTCAGTCACTGATCATTGCCTGATAAACACGTGATCAGTGCATGATGAGCCATGTGATCAGTGCCCGATCAGCCACGTCATCAGTGCATGCGCAGTCACGTCATCAGTGCATGATAGCCACGTGATCAGTGCATGCTCAGTCACGTGATCTGTACTTGATCAGCCACGTGATCAGTGCCTGCAGAGTCACGTGATCAGGGCCTGCTGAGCTGCGTTATTCCTGCCGGCTCATCTGCATGACAATTGCCATCTGAGCTTCGTGATTCCTGTCGGCTCATCTGCTTGACAATTGCCAGCTGAGCTGCGTGATTCCTGCCTGGTCACGTGCTTGATTATTGCCAGTTGAGCAGCATGATTCGTCACTGCTGAGCTCCATGCTTATTGCCTGCTGATTGCGTGGTTCGTGTCTGCTCAGCTCTTTGAGGATTGCCTCCTGAGGTCCCTGTTCGGTCGCCGCCTGCCGGGGACCAGCCCCAACTGATTCAGGGTATTCGAAGGAGAGATGGCCTAGGCGACTATTTATATGCTAATCAGAGATGTCAAGAATAATAGTATGAGGAGAGCTCAGTAGGAAAATTCGGTGGAGAAAAGAGACTGAGTAGCTTGGTTTACTCCGAAGACCAATCAAACTTCAAGACAAGAAGTTTGCACCACTTACGTAGGCGCAGGCGCCCTCTCGAATAGCGAAAGGTGTCTCACCCTAGACACCTTCTCGAGTGGGTCTTAGCAGCCCAGGCATAATTAGTAAGCGTGGTGTGTTCCGCTCTGCAGATGGAGACTCAGCTGGAAGTTAAAGGGAAGAATGACAAGGAACTTTATGAATTGGAGTTGTAAGTTAACTCTTTGACAGAGAGAGCGAGATGGTGGTGGGGGACAGCCCCCAGTGAAATCAGAGGTGAGAGCACAAAGCAATACAGTAGGCAGACTCCGGTTTTTTTGGGGGAGATGCTCGAGAATATCCGGGTGGACTCCTGAGGCTCGATCCCGCATTTGCGTATGCCGAGCCTCCTTCCTCATGACCTTTGTCCAGAGTGGAATGCCTCCCGGCTCCCGGCACATGATCAGTGCATGCTCAGTCACGATATCAGTGCCTGCTCAGCCACGTGATCACTGACGGCACAGTCACGTGATCAGCGCCTCTCAGTCACGTGATCACCGTATGATAAACACGTGATCAGTGAACGACCAGCCACGTGATCACTGCATGCGCGGTCAGGTGGTCAGTTCCTGATCAGCCACCTGATCAGTGCGTGCACAGTCCCCTGATCAGCGCCTGTCAGTCACTGATCACTGCCTGATAAACACGTGATCAGTGCCCGAACAGCCACGTCATCAGTGCATGCGCAGTCACGTGATCAGTGCATGATAGCCACGTGATCAGTGCGTGCACAGTCCCATGATCAGCGCCTGTCAGTCACTGATCCTTGCCTGATAAACACGTGATCAGTGCATGATGAGCCATGTGATCAGTGCCCGATCAGCCACGTCATCAGTGCATGCGCAGTCACGTCATCAGTGCATGATAGCCACGTGATCAGTGCATGCTCAGTCACGTGATCTGGACTTGATCAGCCACGTGATCAGTGCCTGCAGAGTCACGTGATCAGGGCCTGCTGAGCTGCGTGATTCCTGCCGGCTCATCTGCATGACAATTGCCATCTGAGCTGCGTGATTCCTGTCGGCTCATCTGCTTGACAATTGCCAGCTGAGCTGCGTGATTCCTGCCTGGTCACGTGCTTGATTATTGCCAGTTGAGCAGCATGATTCGTCACTGCTGAGCTCCATGCTTATTGCCTGCTGATTGCGTGGTTCGTGTCTGCTCAGCTCTTTGAGTATTGCCTCCTGAGGTCCCTGTTCGGTCGCCACCTGCCGGGGACCAGCCCCAACTGATCCAGGGTATTCGAAGGAGAGATGGCCTAGGCGACTATTTATATGCTAATCAGAGATGTCAAGAATAATAGTATGAGGAGAGCTCAGTAGGAAAATTCGGTGGAGAAAAGAGACTGAGTAGCTTGGTTTACGCGGAAGACCAATCAAACTTCAAGACAAGAAGTTTGCACCACTTCCGTAGGCCGCAGGCGCCCTCTCGAATAGCGAAAGGTGCCTCACCCTAGACACCTTCTCGAGTGGGTCTTAGCAGCCCAGGCATAATTAGTAAGCGTGGTGGGTTCCGCGCTCCAGATGGAGACTCAGCTGGAAGTTAAAGGGAAGAATGACAAGGAACTTTATGAATTGGAGCTGTAAGTTAACTCTTTGACAGAGAGAGCGAGATGGTGGTGGGGGACAGCCCCCAGTGAAATCAGAGGTGAGAGCACAAAGCAATACAGTAGGCAGACTCCGGTTTTTTTGGGGGAGATGCTCGAGAATATCCGGGTGGACTCCTGAGGCTCGATCCCGCATTTGCGTATGCCGAGCCTCCTTCCTCATGACCTTTGTCCAGAGTGGAATGCCTCCCCGGCTCCCGGCACATGATCAGTGCATGCTCAGTCACGATATCAGTGCCTGCTCAGCCACGTGATCACTGACGGCACAGTCACGTGATCAGCGCCTCTCAGTCACGTGATCACCGTATGATAAACACGTGATCAGTGAACGACCAGCCACGTGATCACTGCATGCGAGGTCAGGTGGTCAGTTCCTGATCAGCCACCTGATCAGTGCGTGCACAGTCCCCTGATCAGCGCCTGTCAGTCACTGATCACTGCCTGATAAACACGTGATCAGTGCCCGAACAGCCACGTCATCAGTGCATGCGCAGTCACGTGATCAGTGCATGATAGCCACGTGATCAGTGCGTGCACAGTCCCATGATCAGCGCCTGTCAGTCACTGATCATTGCCTGATAAACACGTGATCAGTGCATGATGAGCCATGTGATCAGTGCCCGATCAGCCACGTCATCAGTGCATGCGCAGTCACGTCATCAGTGCATGATAGCCACGTGATCAGTGCATGCTCAGTCACGTGATCTGGACTTGATCAGCCACGTGATCAGTGCCTGCAGAGTCACGTGATCAGGGCCTGCTGAGCTGCGTGATTCCTGCCGGCTCATCTGCATGACAATTGCCATCTGAGCTGCGTGATTCCTGTCGGCTCATCTGCTTGACAATTGCCAGCTGAGCTGCGTGATTCCTGCCTGGTCACGTGCTTGATTATTGCCAGTTGAGCAGCATGATTCGTCACTGCTGAGCTCCATGCTTATTGCCTGCTGATTGCGTGGTTCGTGTCTGCTCAGCTCTTTGAGTATTGCCTCCTGAGGTCCCTGTTCGGTCGCCACCTGCCGGGGACCAGCCCCAACTGATCCAGGGTATTCGAAGGAGAGATGGCCTAGGCGACTATTTATATGCTAATCAGAGATGTCAAGAATAATAGTATGAGGAGAGCTCAGTAGGAAAATTCGGTGGAGAAAAGAGACTGAGTAGCTTGGTTTACGCGGAAGACCAATCAAACTTCAAGACAAGAAGTTTGCACCACTTACGTAGGCCGCAGGCGCCCTCTCGAATAGCGAAAGGTGCCTCACCCTAGACACCTTCTCGAGTGGGTCTTAGCAGCCCAGGCATAATTAGTAAGCGTGGTGGGTTCCGCGCTCCAGATGGAGACTCAGCTGGAAGTTAAAGGGAAGAATGACAAGGAACTTTATGAATTGGAGCTGTAAGTTAACTCTTTGACAGAGAGAGCGAGATGGTGGTGGGGGACAGCCCCCAGTGAAATCAGAGGTGAGAGCACAAAGCAATACAGTAGGCAGACTCCGGTTTTTTGGGGGAGATGCTCGAGAATATCCGGGTGGACTCCTGAGGCTCGATCCCGCATTTGCGTATGCCGAGCCTCCTTCCTCATGACCTTTGTCCAGAGTGGAATGCCTCCCCGGCTCCCGGCACATGATCAGTGCATGCTCAGTCACGATATCAGTGCCTGCTCAGCCACGTGATCACTGACGGCACAGTCACGTGATCAGCGCCTCTCAGTCACGTGATCACCGTATGATAAACACGTGATCAGTGAACGACCAGCCACGTGATCACTGCATGCGCGGTCAGGTGGTCAGTTCCTGATCAGCCACCTGATCAGTGCGTGCACAGTCCCCTGATCAGCGCCTGTCAGTCACTGATCACTGCCTGATAAACACGTGATCAGTGCCCGAACAGCCACGTCATCAGTGCATGCGCAGTCACGTGATCAGTGCATGATAGCCACGTGATCAGTGCGTGCACAGTCCCATGATCAGCGCCTGTCAGTCACTGATCATTGCCTGATAAACACGTGATCAGTGCATGATGAGCCATGTGATCAGTGCCCGATCAGCCACGTCATCAGTGCATGCGCAGTCACGTCATCAGTGCATGATAGCCACGTGATCAGTGCATGCTCAGTCACGTGATCTGGACTTGATCAGCCACGTGATCAGTGCCTGCAGAGTCACGTGATCAGGGCCTGCTGAGCTGCGTGATTCCTGCCGGCTCATCTGCATGACAATTGCCATCTGAGCTGCGTGATTCCTGTCGGCTCATCTGCTTGACAATTGCCAGCTGAGCTGCGTGATTCCTGCCTGGTCACGTGCTTGATTATTGCCAGTTGAGCAGCATGATTCGTCACTGCTGAGCTCCATGCTTATTGCCTGCTGATTGCGTGGTTCGTGTCTGCTCAGCTCTTTGAGTATTGCCTCCTGAGGTCCCTGTTCGGTCGCCACCTGCCGGGGACCAGCCCCAACTGATCCAGGGTATTCGAAGGAGAGATGGCCTAGGCGACTATTTATATGCTAATCAGAGATGTCAAGAATAATAGTATGAGGAGAGCTCAGTAGGAAAATTCGGTGGAGAAAAGAGACTGAGTAGCTTGGTTTACGCGGAAGACCAATCAAACTTCAAGACAAGAAGTTTGCACCACTTACGTAGGCCGCAGGCGCCCTCTCGAATAGCGAAAGGTGCCTCACCCTAGACACCTTCTCGAGTGGGTCTTAGCAGCCCAGGCATAATTAGTAAGCGTGGTGGGTTCCGCGCTCCAGATGGAGACTCAGCTGGAAGTTAAAGGGAAGAATGACAAGGAACTTTATGAATTGGAGCTGTAAGTTAACTCTTTGACAGAGAGAGCGAGATGGTGGTGGGGGACAGCCCCCAGTGAAATCAGAGGTGTGAGCACAAAGCAATACAGTAGGCAGACTCCGGTTTTTTGGGGGAGATGCTCGAGAATATCCGGGTGGACTCCTGAGGCTCGATCCCGCATTTGCGTATGCCGAGCCTCCTTCCTCATGACCTTTGTCCAGAGTGGAAGGCCTCCCCGGCTCCCGGCACATGATCAGTGCATGCTCAGTCACGATATCAGTGCCTGCTCAGCCACGTGATCACTGACGGCACAGTCACGTGATCAGCGCCTCTCAGTCACGTGATCACCGTATGAAAAACACGTGATCAGTGAACGACCAGCCACGTGATCACTGCATGCGCGGTCAGGTGGTCAGTTCCTGATCAGTCACCTGATCAGTGCGTGCACAGCCCCTGATCAGCGCCTGTCAGTCACTGATCACTGCCTGATAAACACGTGATCAGTGACCGAACAGCCATGTCATCAGTGCATGCGCAGTCACGTGATCAGTGCATGATAGCCACGTGATCAGTGCGTGCACAGTCCCATGATCAGCACCTGTCAGTCACTGATCATTGCCTGATAAACACGTGATCAGTGCATGATGAGCCATGTGATCAGTGCCCGATCAGCCACGTCATCAGTGCATGCGCAGTCACGTCATCAGTGCATGATAGCCACGTGATCAGTGCATGCTCAGTCACGTGATCTGGACTTGATCAGCCACGTGATCAGTGCCTGCAGAGTCACGTGATCAGGGCCTGCTGAGCTGCGTGATTCCTGCCGGCTCATCTGCATGACAATTGCCATCTGAGCTGCGTGATTCCTGTCGGCTCATCTGCTTGACAATTGCCAGCTGAGCTGCGTGATTCCTGCCTGGTCACGTGCTTGATTATTGCCAGTTGAGCAGCATGATTCGTCACTGCTGAGCTTCATGCTTATTGCCTGCTGATTGCGTGGTTCGTGTCTGCTCAGCTCTTTGAGTATTGCCTCCTGAGGTCCCTGTTCGGTCGCCACCTGCCGGGGACCAGCCCCAACTGATCCAGGGTATTCGAAGGAGAGATGGCCTAGGCGACTATTTATATGCTAATCAGAGATGTCAAGAATAATAGTATGAGGAGAGCTCAGTAGGAAAATTCGGTGGAGAAAAGAGACTGAGTAGCTTGGTTTACGCGGAAGACCAATCAAACTTCAAGACAAGAAGTTTGCACCACTTACGTAGGCCGCAGGCGCCCTCTCGAATAGCGAAAGGTGCCTCACCCTAGACACCTTCTCGAGTGGGTCTTAGCAGCCCAGGCATAATTAGTAAGCGTGGTGGGTTCCGCGCTCCAGATGGAGACTCAGCTGGAAGTTAAAGGGAAGAATGACAAGGAACTTTATGAATTGGAGCTGTAAGTTAACTCTTTGACAGAGAGAGCGAGATGGTGGTGGGGGACAGCCCCCAGTGAAATCAGAGGTGAGAGCACAAAGCAATACAGTAGGCAGACTCCGGTTTTTTTGGGGGGAGATGCTCGAGAATATCCGGGTGGACTCCTGAGGCTCGATCCCGCATTTGCGTATGCCGAGCCTCCTTCCTCATGACCTTTGTCCAGAGTGGAATGCCTCCCCGGCTCCCGGCACATGATCAGTGCATGCTCAGTCACGATATCAGTGCCTGCTCAGCCACGTGATCACTGACGGCACAGTCACGTGATCAGCGCCTCTCAGTCACGTGATCACCGTATGATAAACACGTGATCAGTGAACGACCAGCCACGTGATCACTGCATGCGCGGTCAGCTGGTCAGTTCCTGATCAGCCACCTGATCAGTGCGTGCACAGTCCCCTGATCAGCGCCTGTCAGTCACTGATCACTGCCTGATAAACACGTGATCAGTGCCCGAACAGCCACGTCATCAGTGCATGCGCAGTCACGTGATCAGTGCATGATAGCCACGTGATCAGTGCGTGCACAGTCCCATGATCAGCGCCTGTCAGTCACTGATCATTGCCTGATAAACACGTGATCAGTGCATGATGAGCCATGTGATCAGTGCCCGATCAGCCACGTCATCAGTGCATGCGCAGTCACGTCATCAGTGCATGATAGCCACGTGATCAGTGCATGCTCAGTCACGTGATCTGTACTTGATCAGCCACGTGATCAGTGCCTGCAGTGTCACGTGATCAGGGCCTGCTGAGCTGCGTGATTCCTGCCTGGTCACGTGCTTGATTATTGCCAGTTGAGCAGCATGATTCGTCACTGCTGAGCTCCATGCTTATTGCCTGCTGATTGCGTGGTTCGTGTCTGCTCATCTCTTTGAGTATTGCCTCCTGAGGTCCCTGTTCGGTCGCCACCTGCCGGGGACCAGCCCCAACTGATCCAGGGTATTCGAAGGAGAGATGGCCTAGGCGACTATTTATATGCTAATCAGAGATGTCAAGAATAATAGTATGAGGAGAGCTCAGTAGGAAAATTCGGTGGAGAAAAGAGACTGAGTAGCTTGGTTTACGCGGAAGACCAATCAAACTTCAAGACAAGAAGTTTGCACCACTTACGTAGGCCGCAGGCGCCCTCTCGAATCTCGAAAAGTGCCTCACCCTAGACACCTTCTCGAGTGGGTCTTAGCAGCCCAGGCATAATTAGTAAGCGTGGTGGGTTCCGCGCTCCAGATGGAGACTCAGCTGGAAGTTAAAGGGAAGAATGACAAGGAACTTTATGAATTGGAGCTGTAAGTTAACTCTTTGACAGAGAGAGCAAGATGGTGGTGGGGGACAGCCCCCAGTGAAATCAGAGGTGAGAGCACAAAGCAATACAGTAGGCAGACTCCGGTTTTTTTGGGGGGAGATGCTCGAGAATATCCGGGTGGACTCCTGAGGCTCGATCCCGCATTTGCGTATGCCGAGCCTCCTTCCTCATGACCTTTGTCCAGAGTGGAATGCCTCCCCGGCTCCCGGCACATGATCAGTGCATGCTCAGTCACGATATCAGTGCCTGCTCAGCCACGTGATCACTGACGGCACAGTCACGTGATCAGCGCCTCTCAGTCACGTGATCACCGTATGATAAACACGTGATCAGTGAACGACCAGCCACGTGATCACTGCATGCGCGGTCAGGTGGTCAGTTCCTGATCAGCCACCTGATCAGTGCGTGCACAGTCCCCTGATCAGCGCCTGTCAGTCACTGATCACTGCCTGATAAACACGTGATCAGTGCCCGAACAGCCACGTCATCAGTGCATGCGCAGTCACGTGATCAGTGCATGATAGCCACGTGATCAGTGCGTGCACAGTCCCATGATCAGCGCCTGTCAGTCACTGATCATTGCCTGATAAACACGTGATCAGTGCATGATGAGCCATGTGATCAGTGCCCGATCAGCCACGTCATCAGTGCATGCGCAGTCACGTCATCAGTGCATGATAGCCACGTGATCAGTGCATGCTCAGTCACGTGATCTGGACTTGATCAGCCACGTGATCAGTGCCTGCAGAGTCACGTGATCAGGGCCTGCTGAGCTGCGTGATTCCTGCCGGCTCATCTGCATGACAATTGCCATCTGAGCTGCGTGATTCCTGTCGGCTCATCTGCTTGACAATTGCCAGCTGAGCTGCGTGATTCCTGCCTGGTCACGTGCTTGATTATTGCCAGTTGAGCAGCATGATTCGTCACTGCTGAGCTCCATGCTTATTGCCTGCTGATTGCGTGGTTCGTGTCTGCTCAGCTCTTTGAGTATTGCCTCCTGAGGTCCCTGTTCGGTCGCCACCTGCCGGGGACCAGCCCCAACTGATCCAGGGTATTCGAAGGAGAGATGGCCTAGGCGACTATTTATATGCTAATCAGAGATGTCAAGAATAATAGTATGAGGAGAGCTCAGTAGGAAAATTCGGTGGAGAAAAGAGACTGAGTAGCTTGGTTTACGCGGAAGACCAATCAAACTTCAAGACAAGAAGTTTGCACCACTTACGTAGGCCGCAGGCGCCCTCTCGAATAGCGAAAGGTGCCTCACCCTAGACACCTTCTCGAGTGGGTCTTAGCAGCCCAGGCATAATTAGTAAGCGTGGTGGGTTCCGCGCTCCAGATGGAGACTCAGCTGGAAGTTAAAGGGAAGAATGACAAGGAACTTTATGAATTGGAGCTGTAAGTTAACTCTTTGACAGAGAGAGCGAGATGGTGGTGGGGGACAGCCCCCAGTGAAATCAGAGGTGAGAGCACAAAGCAATACAGTAGGCAGACTCCGGTTTTTTGGGGGGAGATGCTCGAGAATATCCGGGTGGACTCCTGAGGCTCGATCCCGCATTTGCGTATGCCGAGCCTCCTTCCTCATGACCTTTGTCCAGAGTGGAATGCCTCCCCGGCTCCCGGCACATGATCAGTGCATGCTCAGTCACGATATCAGTGCCTGCTCAGCCACGTGATCACTGACGGCACAGTCACGTGATCAGCGCCTCTCAGTCACGTGATCACCGTATGATAAACACGTGATCAGTGAACGACCAGCCACGTGATCACTGCATGCGCGGTCAGGTGGTCAGTTCCTGATCAGCCACCTGATCAGTGCGTGCACAGTCCCCTGATCAGCGCCTGTCAGTCACTGATCACTGCCTGATAAACACGTGATCAGTGCCCGAACAGCCACGTCATCAGTGCATGCGCAGTCACGTGATCAGTGCATGATAGCCACGTGATCAGTGCGTGCACAGTCCCATGATCAGCGCCTGTCAGTCACTGATCATTGCCTGATAAACACGTGATCAGTGCATGATGAGCCATGTGATCAGTGCCCGATCAGCCACGTCATCAGTGCATGCGCAGTCACGTCATCAGTGCATGATAGCCACGTGATCAGTGCATGCTCAGTCACGTGATCTGGACTTGATCAGCCACGTGATCAGTGCCTGCAGAGTCACGTGATCAGGGCCTGCTGAGCTGCGTGATTCCTGCCGGCTCATCTGCTTGACAATTGCCAGCTGAGCTGCGTGATTCCTGCCTGGTCACGTGCTTGATTATTGCCAGTTGAGCAGCATGATTCGTCACTGCTGAGCTCCATGCTTATTGCCTGCTGATTGCGTGGTTCGTGTCTGCTCAGCTCTTTGAGTATTGCCTCCTGAGGTCCCTGTTCGGTCGCCACCTGCCGGGGACCAGCCCCAACTGATCCAGGGTATTCGAAGGAGAGATGGCCTAGGCGACTATTTATATGCTAATCAGAGATGTCAAGAATAATAGTATGAGGAGAGCTCAGTAGGAAAATTCGGTGGAGAAAAGAGACTGAGTAGCTTGGTTTACGCGGAAGACCAATCAAACTTCAAGACAAGAAGTTTGCACCACTTACGTAGGCCGCAGGCGCCCTCTCGAATAGCGAAAGGTGCCTCACCCTAGACACCTTCTCGAGTGGGTCTTAGCAGCCCAGGCATAATTAGTAAGCGTGGTGGGTTCCGCGCTCCAGATGGAGACTCAGCTGGAAGTTAAAGGGAAGAATGACAAGGAACTTTATGAATTGGAGCTGTAAGTTAACTCTTTGACAGAGAGAGCGAGATGGTGGTGGGGGACAGCCCCCAGTGAAATCAGAGGTGAGAGCACAAAGCAATACAGTAGGCAGACTCCGGTTTTTTGGGGGGAGATGCTCGAGAATATCCGGGTGGACTCCTGAGGCTCGATCCCGCATTTGCGTATGCCGAGCCTCCTTCCTCATGACCTTTGTCCAGAGTGGAATGCCTCCCCGGCTCCCGGCACATGATCAGTGCATGCTCAGTCACGATATCAGTGCCTGCTCAGCCACGTGATCACTGACGGCACAGTCACGTGATCAGCGCCTCTCAGTCACGTGATCACCGTATGATAAACACGTGATCAGTGAACGACCAGCCACGTGATCACTGCATGCGCGGTCAGGTGGTCAGTTCCTGATCAGCCACCTGATCAGTGCGTGCACAGTCCCCTGATCAGCGCCTGTCAGTCACTGATCACTGCCTGATAAACACGTGATCAGTGCCCGAACAGCCACGTCATCAGTGCATGCGCAGTCACGTGATCAGTGCATGATAGCCACGTGATCAGTGCGTGCACAGTCCCATGATCAGCGCCTGTCAGTCACTGATCATTGCCTGATAAACACGTGATCAGTGCATGATGAGCCATGTGATCAGTGCCCGATCAGCCACGTCATCAGTGCAGCACGTCATCAGTGCATGCTGATCAGTGATGCTCAGCACGTGATCAGGATTGATCAGGGCCTGCAGCTGCGTGATCTGCGGCCTGCCGCTCATCTGCTTGACAATTGCCAGCTGAGCTGCGTGATTCCTGCCTGGTCACGTGCTTGATTATTGCCAGTTGAGCAGCATGATTCGTCACTGCTGAGCTCCATGCTTATTGCCTGCTGATTGCGTGGTTCGTGTCTGCTCAGCTCTTTGAGTATTGCCTCCTGAGGTCCCTGTTCGGTCGCCACCTGCCGGGGACCAGCCCCAACTGATCCAGGGTATTCGAAGGAGAGATGGCCTAGGCGACTATTTATATGCTAATCAGAGATGTCAAGAATAATAGTATGAGGAGAGCTCAGTAGGAAAATTCGGTGGAGAAAAGAGACTGAGTAGCTTGGTTTACGCGGAAGACCAATCAAACTTCAAGACAAGAAGTTTGCACCACTTACGTAGGCCGCAGGCGCCCTCTCGAATAGCGAAAGGTGCCTCACCCTAGACACCTTCTCGAGTGGGTCTTAGCAGCCCAGGCATAATTAGTAAGCGTGGTGGGTTCCGCGCTCCAGATGGAGACTCAGCTGGAAGTTAAAGGGAAGAATGACAAGGAACTTTATGAATTGGAGCTGTAAGTTAACTCTTTGACAGAGAGAGCGAGATGGTGGTGGGGGACAGCCCCCAGTGAAATCAGAGGTGAGAGCACAAAGCAATACAGTAGGCAGACTCCGGTTTTTTTGGGGGAGATGCTCGAGAATATCCGGGTGGACTCCTGAGGCTCGATCCCGCATTTGCGTATGCCGAGCCTCCTTCCTCATGACCTTTGTCCAGAGTGGAATGCCTCCCCGGCTCCCGGCACATGATCAGTGCATGCTCAGTCACGATATCAGTGCCTGCTCAGCCACGTGATCACTGACGGCACAGTCACGTGATCAGCGCCTCTCAGTCACGTCACCGTATGATAAACACGTGACGTGATCACCGCCATGATACTGCATGCGCGTCACGTGGTCAGTTCCTGATCAGCCACCTGATCAGTGCGTGCACAGTCCCCTGATCAGCGCCTGTCAGTCACTGATCACTGCCTGATAAACACGTGATCAGTGCCCGAACAGCCACGTCATCAGTGCATGCGCAGTCACGTGATCAGTGCATGATAGCCACGTGATCAGTGCGTGCACAGTCCCATGATCAGCGCCTGTCAGTCACTGATCATTGCCTGATAAACACGTGATCAGTGCATGATGAGCCATGTGATCAGTGCCCGATCAGCCACGTCATCAGTGCATGCGCAGTCACGTCATCAGTGCATGATAGCCACGTGATCAGTGCATGCTCAGTCACGTGATCTGGACTTGATCAGCCACGTGATCAGTGCCTGCAGAGTCACGTGATCAGGGCCTGCTGAGCTGCGTGATTCCTGCCGGCTCATCTGCATGACAATTGCCATCTGAGCTGCGTGATTCCTGTCGGCTCATCTGCTTGACAATTGCCAGCTGAGCTGCGTGATTCCTGCCTGGTCACGTGCTTGATTATTGCCAGTTGAGCAGCATGATTCGTCACTGCTGAGCTCCATGCTTATTGCCTGCTGATTGCGTGGTTCGTGTCTGCTCAGCTCTTTGAGTATTGCCTCCTGAGGTCCCTGTTCGGTCGCCACCTGCCGGGGACCAGCCCCAACTGATCCAGGGTATTCGAAGGAGAGATGGCCTAGGCGACTATTTATATGCTAATCAGAGATGTCAAGAATAATAGTATGAGGAGAGCTCAGTAGGAAAATTCGGTGGAGAAAAGAGACTGAGTAGCTTGGTTTACGCGGAAGACCAATCAAACTTCAAGACAAGAAGTTTGCACCACTTACGTAGGCCGCAGGCGCCCTCTCGAATAGCGAAAGGTGCCTCACCCTAGACACCTTCTCGAGTGGGTCTTAGCAGCCCAGGCATAATTAGTAAGCGTGGTGGGTTCCGCGCTCCAGATGGAGACTCAGCTGGAAGTTAAAGGGAAGAATGACAAGGAACTTTATGAATTGGAGCTGTAAGTTAACTCTTTGACAGAGAGAGCGAGATGGTGGTGGGGGACAGCCCCCAGTGAAATCAGAGGTGAGAGCACAAAGCAATACAGTAGGCAGACTCCGGTTTTTTGGGGAGATGCTCGAGAATATCCGGGTGGACTCCTGAGGCTCGATCCCGCATTTGCGTATGCCGAGCCTCCTTCCTCATGACCTTTGTCCAGAGTGGAATGCCTCCCCGGCTCCCGGCACATGATCAGTGCATGCTCAGTCACGATATCAGTGCCTGCTCAGCCACGTGATCACTGACGGCACAGTCACGTGATCAGCGCCTCTCAGTCACGTGATCACCGTATGATAAACACGTGATCAGTGAACGACCAGCCACGTGATCACTGCATGCGCGGTCAGGTGGTCAGTTCCTGATCAGCCACCTGATCAGTGCGTGCACAGTCCCCTGATCAGCGCCTGTCAGTCACTGATCACTGCCTGATAAACACGTGATCAGTGCCCGAACAGCCACGTCATCAGTGCATGCGCAGTCACGTGATCAGTGCATGATAGCCACGTGATCAGTGCGTGCACAGTCCCATGATCAGCGCCTGTCAGTCACTGATCATTGCCTGATAAACACGTGATCAGTGCATGATGAGCCATGTGATCAGTGCCCGATCAGCCACGTCATCAGTGCATGCGCAGTCACGTCATCAGTGCATGATAGCCACGTGATCAGTGCATGCTCAGTCACGTGATCTGGACTTGATCAGCCACGTGATCAGTGCCTGCAGAGTCACGTGATCAGGGCCTGCTGAGCTGCGTGATTCCTGTCGGCTCATCTGCTTGACAATTGCCAGCTGAGCTGCGTGATTCCTGCCTGGTCACGTGCTTGATTATTGCCAGTTGAGCAGCATGATTCGTCACTGCTGAGCTCCATGCTTATTGCCTGCTGATTGCGTGGTTCGTGTCTGCTCAGCTCTTTGAGTATTGCCTCCTGAGGTCCCTGTTCGGTCGCCACCTGCCGGGGACCAGCCCCAACTGATCCAGGGTATTCGAAGGAGAGATGGCCTAGGCGACTATTTATATGCTAATCAGAGATGTCAAGAATAATAGTATGAGGAGAGCTCAGTAGGAAAATTCGGTGGAGAAAAGAGACTGAGTAGCTTGGTTTACGCGGAAGACCAATCAAACTTCAAGACAAGAAGTTTGCACCACTTACGTAGGCCGCAGGCGCCCTCTCGAATAGCGAAAGGTGCCTCACCCTAGACACCTTCTCGAGTGGGTCTTAGCAGCCCAGGCATAATTAGTAAGCGTGGTGGGTTCCGCGCTCCAGATGGAGACTCAGCTGGAAGTTAAAGGGAAGAATGACAAGGAACTTTATGAATTGGAGCTGTAAGTTAACTCTTTGACAGAGAGAGCGAGATGGTGGTGGGGGACAGCCCCCAGTGAAATCAGAGGTGAGAGCACAAAGCAATACAGTAGGCAGACTCCGGTTTTTTTGGGGGGAGATGCTCGAGAATATCCGGGTGGACTCCTGAGGCTCGATCCCGCATTTGCGTATGCCGAGCCTCCTTCCTCATGACCTTTGTCCAGAGTGGAATGCCTCCCCGGCTCCCGGCACATGATCAGTGCATGCTCAGTCACGATATCAGTGCCTGCTCAGCCACGTGATCACTGACGGCACAGTCACGTGATCAGCGCCTCTCAGTCACGTGATCACCGTATGATAAACACGTGATCAGTGAACGACCAGCCACGTGATCACTGCATGCGCGGTCAGGTGGTCAGTTCCTGATCAGCCACCTGATCAGTGCGTGCACAGTCCCCTGATCAGCGCCTGTCAGTCACTGATCACTGCCTGATAAACACGTGATCAGTGCCCGAACAGCCACGTCATCAGTGCATGCGCAGTCACGTGATCAGTGCATGATAGCCACGTGATCAGTGCGTGCACAGTCCCATGATCAGCGCCTGTCAGTCACTGATCATTGCCTGATAAACACGTGATCAGTGCATGATGAGCCATGTGATCAGTGCCCGATCAGCCACGTCATCAGTGCATGCGCAGTCACGTCATCAGTGCATGATAGCCACGTGATCAGTGCATGCTCAGTCACGTGATCTGGACTTGATCAGCCACGTGATCAGTGCCTGCAGAGTCACGTGATCAGGGCCTGCTGAGCTGCGTGATTCCTGCCGGCTCATCTGCATGACAATTGCCATCTGAGCTGCGTGATTCCTGTCGGCTCATCTGCTTGACAATTGCCAGCTGAGCTGCGTGATTCCTGCCTGGTCACGTGCTTGATTATTGCCAGTTGAGCAGCATGATTCGTCACTGCTGAGCTCCATGCTTATTGCCTGCTGATTGCGTGGTTCGTGTCTGCTCAGCTCTTTGAGTATTGCCTCCTGAGGTCCCTGTTCGGTCGCCACCTGCCGGGGACCAGCCCCAACTGATCCAGGGTATTCGAAGGAGAGATGGCCTAGGCGACTATTTATATGCTAATCAGAGATGTCAAGAATAATAGTATGAGGAGAGCTCAGTAGGAAAATTCGGTGGAGAAAAGAGACTGAGTAGCTTGGTTTACGCGGAAGACCAATCAAACTTCAAGACAAGAAGTTTGCACCACTTACGTAGGCCGCAGGCGCCCTCTCGAATAGCGAAAGGTGCCTCACCCTAGACACCTTCTCGAGTGGGTCTTAGCAGCCCAGGCATAATTAGTAAGCGTGGTGGGTTCCGCGCTCCAGATGGAGACTCAGCTGGAAGTTAAAGGGAAGAATGACAAGGAACTTTATGAATTGGAGCTGTAAGTTAACTCTTTGACAGAGAGAGCGAGATGGTGGTGGGGGACAGCCCCCAGTGAAATCAGAGGTGAGAGCACAAAGCAATACAGTAGGCAGACTCCGGTTTTTTTGGGGGGAGATGCTCGAGAATATCCGGGTGGACTCCTGAGGCTCGATCCCGCATTTGCGTATGCCGAGCCTCCTTCCTCATGACCTTTGTCCAGAGTGGAATGCCTCCCCGGCTCCCGGCACATGATCAGTGCATGCTCAGTCACGATATCAGTGCCTGCTCAGCCACGTGATCACTGACGGCACAGTCACGTGATCAGCGCCTCTCAGTCACGTGATCACCGTATGATAAACACGTGATCAGTGAACGACCAGCCACGTGATCACTGCATGCGCGGTCAGGTGGTCAGTTCCTGATCAGCCACCTGATCAGTGCGTGCACAGTCCCCTGATCAGCGCCTGTCAGTCACTGATCACTGCCTGATAAACACGTGATCAGTGCCCGAACAGCCACGTCATCAGTGCATGCGCAGTCACGTGATCAGTGCATGATAGCCACGTGATCAGTGCGTGCACAGTCCCATGATCAGCGCCTGTCAGTCACTGATCATTGCCTGATAAACACGTGATCAGTGCATGATGAGCCATGTGATCAGTGCCCGATCAGCCACGTCATCAGTGCATGCGCAGTCACGTCATCAGTGCATGATAGCCACGTGATCAGTGCATGCTCAGTCACGTGATCTGGACTTGATCAGCCACGTGATCAGTGCCTGCAGAGTCACGTGATCAGGGCCTGCTGAGCTGCGTGATTCCTGCCGGCTCATCTGCATGACAATTGCCATCTGAGCTGCGTGATTCCTGTCGGCTCATCTGCTTGACAATTGCCAGCTGAGCTGCGTGATTCCTGCCTGGTCACGTGCTTGATTATTGCCAGTTGAGCAGCATGATTCGTCACTGCTGAGCTCCATGCTTATTGCCTGCTGATTGCGTGGTTCGTGTCTGCTCAGCTCTTTGAGTATTGCCTCCTGAGGTCCCTGTTCGGTCGCCACCTGCCGGGGACCAGCCCCAACTGATCCAGGGTATTCGAAGGAGAGATGGCCTAGGCGACTATTTATATGCTAATCAGAGATGTCAAGAATAATAGTATGAGGAGAGCTCAGTAGGAAAATTCGGTGGAGAAAAGAGACTGAGTAGCTTGGTTTACGCGGAAGACCAATCAAACTTCAAGACAAGAAGTTTGCACCACTTACGTAGGCCGCAGGCGCCCTCTCGAATAGCGAAAGGTGCCTCACCCTAGACACCTTCTCGAGTGGGTCTTAGCAGCCCAGGCATAATTAGTAAGCGTGGTGGGTTCCGCGCTCCAGATGGAGACTCAGCTGGAAGTTAAAGGGAAGAATGACAAGGAACTTTATGAATTGGAGCTGTAAGTTAACTCTTTGACAGAGAGAGCGAGATGGTGGTGGGGGACAGCCCCCAGTGAAATCAGAGGTGAGAGCACAAAGCAATACAGTAGGCAGACTCCGGTTTTTTTGGGGGAGATGCTCGAGAATATCCGGGTGGACTCCTGAGGCTCGATCCCGCATTTGCGTATGCCGAGCCTCCTTCCTCATGACCTTTGTCCAGAGTGGAATGCCTCCCCGGCTCCCGGCACATGATCAGTGCATGCTCAGTCACGATATCAGTGCCTGCTCAGCCACGTGATCACTGACGGCACAGTCACGTGATCAGCGCTCTCAGTCACGTGATCACCGTATGATAAACACGTGATCAGTGAACGACCAGCCACGTGATCACTGCATGCGTCAGGTGGTCAGTTCCTGATCAGCCACCTGATCAGTGCGTGCACAGTCCCCTGATCAGCGCCTGTCAGTCACTGATCACTGCCTGATAAACACGTGATCAGTGCCCGAACAGCCACGTCATCAGTGCATGCGCAGTCACGTGATCAGTGCATGATAGCCACGTGATCAGTGCGTGCACAGTCCCATGATCAGCGCCTGTCAGTCACTGATCATTGCCTGATAAACACGTGATCAGTGCATGATGAGCCATGTGATCAGTGCCCGATCAGCCACGTCATCAGTGCATGCGCAGTCACGTCATCAGTGCATGATAGCCACGTGATCAGTGCATGCTCAGTCACGTGATCTGGACTTGATCAGCCACGTGATCAGTGCCTGCAGAGTCACGTGATCAGGGCCTGCTGAGCTGCGTGATTCCTGCCGGCTCATCTGCTTGACAGCTGCGTGATTCCTGTCGGCTCATCTGCCAGCTGAGCTGCGTGATTCCTGCCTGGTCACGTGCTTGATTATTGCCAGTTGAGCAGCATGATTCGTCACTGCTGAGCTCCATGCTTATTGCCTGCTGATTGCGTGGTTCGTGTCTGCTCAGCTCTTTGAGTATTGCCTCCTGAGGTCCCTGTTCGGTCGCCACCTGCCGGGGACCAGCCCCAACTGATCCAGGGTATTCGAAGGAGAGATGGCCTAGGCGACTATTTATATGCTAATCAGAGATGTCAAGAATAATAGTATGAGGAGAGCTCAGTAGGAAAATTCGGTGGAGAAAAGAGACTGAGTAGCTTGGTTTACGCGGAAGACCAATCAAACTTCAAGACAAGAAGTTTGCACCACTTACGTAGGCCGCAGGCGCCCTCTCGAATAGCGAAAGGTGCCTCACCCTAGACACCTTCTCGAGTGGGTCTTAGCAGCCCAGGCATAATTAGTAAGCGTGGTGGGTTCCGCGCTCCAGATGGAGACTCAGCTGGAAGTTAAAGGGAAGAATGACAAGGAACTTTATGAATTGGAGCTGTAAGTTAACTCTTTGACAGAGAGAGCGAGATGGTGGTGGGGGACAGCCCCCAGTGAAATCAGAGGTGAGAGCACAAAGCAATACAGTAGGCAGACTCCGGTTTTTTGGGGGAGATGCTCGAGAATATCCGGGTGGACTCCTGAGGCTCGATCCCGCATTTGCGTATGCCGAGCCTCCTTCCTCATGACCTTTGTCCAGAGTGGAATGCCTCCCCGGCTCCCGGCACATGATCAGTGCATGCTCAGTCACGATATCAGTGCCTGCTCAGCCACGTGATCACTGACGGCACAGTCACGTGATCAGCGCCTCTCAGTCACGTGATCACCGTATGATAAACACGTGATCAGTGAACGACCAGCCACGTGATCACTGCATGCGCGGTCAGGTGGTCAGTTCCTGATCAGCCACCTGATCAGTGCGTGCACAGTCCCCTGATCAGCGCCTGTCAGTCACTGATCACTGCCTGATAAACACGTGATCAGTGCCCGAACAGCCACGTCATCAGTGCATGCGCAGTCACGTGATCAGTGCATGATAGCCACGTGATCAGTGCGTGCACAGTCCCATGATCAGCGCCTGTCAGTCACTGATCATTGCCTGATAAACACGTGATCAGTGCATGATGAGCCATGTGATCAGTGCCCGATCAGCCACGTCATCAGTGCATGCGCAGTCACGTCATCAGTGCATGATAGCCACGTGATCAGTGCATGCTCAGTCACGTGATCTGGACTTGATCAGCCACGTGATCAGTGCCTGCAGAGTCACGTGATCAGGGCCTGCTGAGCTGCGTGATTCCTGCCGGCTCATCTGCATGACAATTGCCATCTGAGCTGCGTGATTCCTGTCGGCTCATCTGCTTGACAATTGCCAGCTGAGCTGCGTGATTCCTGCCTGGTCACGTGCTTGATTATTGCCAGTTGAGCAGCATGATTCGTCACTGCTGAGCTCCATGCTTATTGCCTGCTGATTGCGTGGTTCGTGTCTGCTCAGCTCTTTGAGTATTGCCTCCTGAGGTCCCTGTTCGGTCGCCACCTGCCGGGGACCAGCCCCAACTGATCCAGGGTATTCGAAGGAGAGATGGCCTAGGCGACTATTTATATGCTAATCAGAGATGTCAAGAATAATAGTATGAGGAGAGCTCAGTAGGAAAATTCGGTGGAGAAAAGAGACTGAGTAGCTTGGTTTACGCGGAAGACCAATCAAACTTCAAGACAAGAAGTTTGCACCACTTACGTAGGCCGCAGGCGCCCTCTCGAATAGCGAAAGGTGCCTCACCCTAGACACCTTCTCGAGTGGGTCTTAGCAGCCCAGGCATAATTAGTAAGCGTGGTGGGTTCCGCGCTCCAGATGGAGACTCAGCTGGAAGTTAAAGGGAAGAATGACAAGGAACTTTATGAATTGGAGCTGTAAGTTAACTCTTTGACAGAGAGAGCGAGATGGTGGTGGGGGACAGCCCCCAGTGAAATCAGAGGTGAGAGCACAAAGCAATACAGTAGGCAGACTCCGGTTTTTTTGGGGGAGATGCTCGAGAATATCCGGGTGGACTCCTGAGGCTCGATCCCGCATTTGCGTATGCCGAGCCTCCTTCCTCATGACCTTTGTCCAGAGTGGAATGCCTCCCCGGCTCCCGGCACATGATCAGTGCATGCTCAGTCACGATATCAGTGCCTGCTCAGCCACGTGATCACTGACGGCACAGTCACGTGATCAGCGCCTCTCAGTCACGTGATCACCGTATGATAAACACGTGATCAGTGAACGACCAGCCACGTGATCACTGCATGCGCGGTCAGGTGGTCAGTTCCTGATCAGCCACCTGATCAGTGCGTGCACAGTCCCCTGATCAGCGCCTGTCAGTCACTGATCACTGCCTGATAAACACGTGATCAGTGCCCGAACAGCCACGTCATCAGTGCATGCGCAGTCACGTGATCAGTGCATGATAGCCACGTGATCAGTGCGTGCACAGTCCCATGATCAGCGCCTGTCAGTCACTGATCATTGCCTGATAAACACGTGATCAGTGCATGATGAGCCATGTGATCAGTGCCCGATCAGCCACGTCATCAGTGCATGCGCAGTCACGTCATCAGTGCATGATAGCCACGTGATCAGTGCATGCTCAGTCACGTGATCTGGACTTGATCAGCCACGTGATCAGTGCCTGCAGAGTCACGTGATCAGGGCCTGCTGAGCTGCGTGATTCCTGCCGGCTCATCTGCTTGACAATTGCCAGCTGAGCCAGCGTGATTCCTGCCTGGTCACGTGCTTGATTATTGCCAGTTGAGCAGCATGATTCGTCACTGCTGAGCTCCATGCTTATTGCCTGCTGATTGCGTGGTTCGTGTCTGCTCAGCTCTTTGAGTATTGCCTCCTGAGGTCCCTGTTCGGTCGCCACCTGCCGGGGACCAGCCCCAACTGATCCAGGGTATTCGAAGGAGAGATGGCCTAGGCGACTATTTATATGCTAATCAGAGATGTCAAGAATAATAGTATGAGGAGAGCTCAGTAGGAAAATTCGGTGGAGAAAAGAGACTGAGTAGCTTGGTTTACGCGGAAGACCAATCAAACTTCAAGACAAGAAGTTTGCACCACTTACGTAGGCCGCAGGCGCCCTCTCGAATAGCGAAAGGTGCCTCACCCTAGACACCTTCTCGAGTGGGTCTTAGCAGCCCAGGCATAATTAGTAAGCGTGGTGGGTTCCGCGCTCCAGATGGAGACTCAGCTGGAAGTTAAAGGGAAGAATGACAAGGAACTTTATGAATTGGAGCTGTAAGTTAACTCTTTGACAGAGAGAGCGAGATGGTGGTGGGGGACAGCCCCCAGTGAAATCAGAGGTGAGAGCACAAAGCAATACAGTAGGCAGACTCCGGTTTTTTTGGGGGAGATGCTCGAGAACATCCGGGTGGACTCCTGAGGCTCGATCCCGCATTTGCGTATGCCGAGCCTCCTTCCTCATGACCTTTGTCCAGAGTGGAATGCCTCCCGGCTCCCGGCACATGATCAGTGCATGCTCAGTCACGATATCAGTGCCTGCTCAGCCACGTGATCACTGACGGCACAGTCACGTGATCAGCGCCTCTCAGTCACGTGATCACCGTATGATAAACACGTGATCAGTGAACGACCAGCCACGTGATCACTGCATGCGCGGTCAGGTGGTCAGTTCCTGATCAGCCACCTGATCAGTGCGTGCACAGTCCCCTGATCAGCGCCTGTCAGTCACTGATCACTGCCTGATAAACACGTGATCAGTGCCCGAACAGCCACGTCATCAGTGCATGCGCAGTCACGTGATCAGTGCATGATAGCCACGTGATCAGTGCGTGCACAGTCCCATGATCAGCGCCTGTCAGTCACTGATCATTGCCTGATAAACACGTGATCAGTGCATGATGAGCCATGTGATCAGTGCCCGATCAGCCACGTCATCAGTGCATGCGCAGTCACGTCATCAGTGCATGATAGCCACGTGATCAGTGCATGCTCAGTCACGTGATCTGGACTTGATCAGCCACGTGATCAGTGCCTGCAGAGTCACGTGATCAGGGCCTGCTGAGCTGCGTGATTCCTGCCGGCTCATCTGCTTGACAATTGCCAGCTGAGCTGCGTGATTCCTGCCTGGTCACGTGCTTGATTATTGCCAGTTGAGCAGCATGATTCGTCACTGCTGAGCTCCATGCTTATTGCCTGCTGATTGCGTGGTTCGTGTCTGCTCAGCTCTTTGAGTATTGCCTCCTGAGGTCCCTGTTCGGTCGCCACCTGCCGGGACCAGCCCCAACTGATCCAGGGTATTCGAAGGAGAGATGGCCTAGGCGACTATTTATATGCTAATCAGAGATGTCAAGAATAATAGTATGAGGAGAGCTCAGTAGGAAAATTCGGTGGAGAAAAGAGACTGAGTAGCTTGGTTTACGCGGAAGACCAATCAAACTTCAAGACAAGAAGTTTGCACCACTTACGTAGGCCGCAGGCGCCCTCTCGAATAGCGAAAGGTGCCTCACCCTAGACACCTTCTCGAGTGGGTCTTAGCAGCCCAGGCATAATTAGTAAGCGTGGTGGGTTCCGCGCTCCAGATGGAGACTCAGCTGGAAGTTAAAGGGAAGAATGACAAGGAACTTTATGAATTGGAGCTGTAAGTTAACTCTTTGACAGAGAGCGAGATGGTGGTGGGGGACAGCCCCCAGTGAAATCAGAGGTGAGAGCACAAAGCAATACAGTAGGCAGACTCCGGTTTTTTTGGGGGGAGATGCTCGAGAATATCCGGGTGGACTCCTGAGGCTCGATCCCGCATTTGCGTATGCCGAGCCTCCTTCCTCATGACCTTTGTCCAGAGTGGAATGCCTCCCCGGCTCCCGGCACATGATCAGTGCATGCTCAGTCACGATATCAGTGCCTGCTCAGCCACGTGATCACTGACGGCACAGTCACGTGATCAGCGCCTCTCAGTCACGTGATCACCGTATGATAAACACGTGATCAGTGAACGACCAGCCACGTGATCACTGCATGCGCGGTCAGGTGGTCAGTTCCTGATCAGCCACCTGATCAGTGCGTGCACAGTCCCCTGATCAGCGCCTGTCAGTCACTGATCACTGCCTGATAAACACGTGATCAGTGCCCGAACAGCCACGTCATCAGTGCATGCGCAGTCACGTGATCAGTGCATGATAGCCACGTGATCAGTGCGTGCACAGTCCCATGATCAGCGCCTGTCAGTCACTGATCATTGCCTGATAAACACGTGATCAGTGCATGATGAGCCATGTGATCAGTGCCCGATCAGCCACGTCATCAGTGCATGCGCAGTCACGTCATCAGTGCATGATAGCCACGTGATCAGTGCATGCTCAGTCACGTGATCTGGACTTGATCAGCCACGTGATCAGTGCCTGCAGAGTCACGTGATCAGGGCCTGCTGAGCTGCGTGATTCCTGCCGGCTCATCTGCATGACAATTGCCATCTGAGCTGCGTGATTCCTGTCGGCTCATCTGCTTGACAATTGCCAGCTGAGCTGCGTGATTCCTGCCTGGTCACGTGCTTGATTATTGCCAGTTGAGCAGCATGATTCGTCACTGCTGAGCTCCATGCTTATTGCCTGCTGATTGCGTGGTTCGTGTCTGCTCAGCTCTTTGAGTATTGCCTCCTGAGGTCCCTGTTCGGTCGCCACCTGCCGGGGACCAGCCCCAACTGATCCAGGGTATTCGAAGGAGAGATGGCCTAGGCGACTATTTATATGCTAATCAGAGATGTCAAGAATAATAGTATGAGGAGAGCTCAGTAGGAAAATTCGGTGGAGAAAAGAGACTGAGTAGCTTGGTTTACGCGGAAGACCAATCAAACTTCAAGACAAGAAGTTTGCACCACTTACGTAGGCCGCAGGCGCCCTCTCGAATAGCGAAAGGTGCCTCACCCTAGACACCTTCTCGAGTGGGTCTTAGCAGCCCAGGCATAATTAGTAAGCGTGGTGGGTTCCGCGCTCCAGATGGAGACTCAGCTGGAAGTTAAAGGGAAGAATGACAAGGAACTTTATGAATTGGAGCTGTAAGTTAACTCTTTGACAGAGAGAGCGAGATGGTGGTGGGGGACAGCCCCCAGTGAAATCAGAGGTGAGAGCACAAAGCAATACAGTAGGCAGACTCCGGTTTTTTGGGGGGAGATGCTCGAGAATATCCGGGTGGACTCCTGAGGCTCGATCCCGCATTTGCGTATGCCGAGCCTCCTTCCTCATGACCTTTGTCCAGAGTGGAATGCCTCCCCGGCTCCCGGCACATGATCAGTGCATGCTCAGTCACGATATCAGTGCCTGCTCAGCCACGTGATCACTGACGGCACAGTCACGTGATCAGCGCCTCTCAGTCACGTGATCACCGTATGATAAACACGTGATCAGTGAACGACCAGCCACGTGATCACTGCATGCGCGGTCAGGTGGTCAGTTCCTGATCAGCCACCTGATCAGTGCGTGCACAGTCCCCTGATCAGCGCCTGTCAGTCACTGATCACTGCCTGATAAACACGTGATCAGTGCCCGAACAGCCACGTCATCAGTGCATGCGCAGTCACGTGATCAGTGCATGATAGCCACGTGATCAGTGCGTGCACAGTCCCATGATCAGCGCCTGTCAGTCACTGATCATTGCCTGATAAACACGTGATCAGTGCATGATGAGCCATGTGATCAGTGCCCGATCAGCCACGTCATCAGTGCATGCGCAGTCACGTCATCAGTGCATGATAGCCACGTGATCAGTGCATGCTCAGTCACGTGATCTGGACTTGATCAGCCACGTGATCAGTGCCTGCAGAGTCACGTGATCAGGGCCTGCTGAGCTGCGTGATTCCTGCCGGCTCATCTGCATGACAATTGCCATCTGAGCTGCGTGATTCCTGTCGGCTCATCTGCTTGACAATTGCCAGCTGAGCTGCGTGATTCCTGCCTGGTCACGTGCTTGATTATTGCCAGTTGAGCAGCATGATTCGTCACTGCTGAGCTCCATGCTTATTGCCTGCTGATTGCGTGGTTCGTGTCTGCTCAGCTCTTTGAGCATTGCCTCCTGAGGTCCCTGTTCGGTCGCCACCTGCCGGGGACCAGCCCCAACTGATCCAGGGTATTCGAAGGAGAGATGGCCTAGGCGACTATTTATATGCTAATCAGAGATGTCAAGAATAATAGTATGAGGAGAGCTCAGTAGGAAAATTCGGTGGAGAAAAGAGACTGAGTAGCTTGGTTTACGCGGAAGACCAATCAAACTTCAAGACAAGAAGTTTGCACCACTTACGTAGGCCGCAGGCGCCCTCTCGAATAGCGAAAGGTGCCTCACCCTAGACACCTTCTCGAGTGGGTCTTAGCAGCCCAGGCATAATTAGTAAGCGTGGTGGGTTCCGCGCTCCAGATGGAGACTCAGCTGGAAGTTAAAGGGAAGAATGACAAGGAACTTTATGAATTGGAGCTGTAAGTTAACTCTTTGACAGAGAGAGCGAGATGGTGGTGGGGGACAGCCCCCAGTGAAATCAGAGGTGAGAGCACAAAGCAATACAGTAGGCAGACTCCGGTTTTTTGGGGGGAGATGCTCGAGAATATCCGGGTGGACTCCTGAGGCTCGATCCTGCATTTGCGTATGCCGAGCCTCCTTCCTCATGACCTTTGTCCAGAGTGGAATGCCTCCCCGGCTCCCGGCACATGATCAGTGCATGCTCAGTCACGATATCAGTGCCTGCTCAGCCACGTGATCACTGACGGCACAGTCACGTGATCAGCGACTCTCAGTCACGTGATCACCGTATGATAAACACGTGATCAGTGAACGACCAGCCACGTGATCACTGCATGCGCGGTCAGGTGGTCAGTTCCTGATCAGCCACCTGATCAGTGCGTGCACAGTCCCCTGATCAGCGCCTGGCAGTCACTGATCACTGCCTGATAAACACGTGATCAGTGCCCGAACAGCCACGTCATCAGTGCATGCGCAGTCACGTGATCAGTGCATGATAGCCACGTGATCAGTGCGTGCACAGTCCCATGATCAGCGCCTGTCAGTCACTGATCATTGCCTGATAAACACGTGATCAGTGCATGATGAGCCATGTGATCAGTGCCCGATCAGCCACGTCATCAGTGCATGCGCAGTCACGTCATCAGTGCATGATAGCCACGTGATCAGTGCATGCTCAGTCACGTGATCTGGACTTGATCAGCCACGTGATCAGTGCCTGCAGAGTCACGTGATCAGGGCCTGCTGAGCTGCGTGATTCCTGCCGCTCATCTGCATGACAATTGCCATCTGAGCTGCGTGATTCCTGTCGGCTCATCTGCTTGAAAATTGCCAGCTGAGCTGCGTGATTCCTGCCTGGTCACGTGCTTGATTATTGCCAGTTGAGCAGCATGATTCGTCACTGCTGAGCTCCATGCTTATTGCCTGCTGATTGCGTGGTTCGTGTCTGCTCAGCTCTTTGAGTATTGCCTCCTGAGGTCCCTGTTCGGTCGCCACCTGCCGGGGACCAGCCCCAACTGATCCAGGGTATTCGAAGGAGAGATGGCCTAGGCGACTATTTATATGCTAATCAGAGATGTCAAGAATAATATTATGAGGAGAGCTCAGTAGGAAAATTTGGTGGAGAAAAGAGACTGAGTAGCTTGGTTTACGCGGAAGACCAATCAAACTTCAAGACAAGAAATTTGCACCACTTACGTAGGCCGCAGGCGCCCTCTCGAATAGCGAAAGGTGCCTCACCCTAGACACCTTCTCGAGTGGGTCTTAGCAGCCCAGGCATAATTAGTAAGCGTGGTGGGTTCCGCGCTCCAGATGGAGACTCAGCTGGAAGTTAAAGGGAAGAATGACAAGGAACTTTATGAATTGGAGCTGTAAGTTAACTCTTTGACAGAGAGAGCGAGATGGTGGTGGGGGACAGCCCCCAGTGAAATCAGAGGTGAGAGCACAAAGCAATACAGTAGGCAGACTCTGGTTTTTGGGGGAGATGCTCGAGAATATCCGGGTGGACTCCTGAGGCTCGATCCCGCATTTGCGTATGCCGAGCCTCCTTCCTCATGACCTTTGTCCAGAGTGGAATGCCTCCCCGGCTCCCGGCACATGATCAGTGCATGCTCAGTCACGATATCAGTGCCTGCTCAGCCACGTGATCACTGACGGCACAGTCACGTGATCAGCGCCTCTCAGTCACGTGATCACCGTATGATAAACACGTGATCAGTGAACGACCAGCCACGTGATCACTGCATGCGCGGTCAGGTGGTCAGTTCCTGATCAGCCACCTGATCAGTGCGTGCACAGTCCCCTGATCAGAGCCTGTCAGTCACTGATCACTGCCTGATAAACAGGTGATCAGTGCCCGAACAGCCACGTCATCAGTGCATGCGAAGTCACGTGATCAGTGCATGATAGCCACGTGATCAGTGCGTGCACAGTCCCATGATCAGCGCCTGTCAGTCACTGATCATTGCCTGATAAACACGTGATCAGTGCATGATGAGCCATGTGATCAGTGCCCGATCAGCCACGTCATCAGTGCATGCGCAGTCACGTCATCAGTGCATGATAGCCACGTGATCAGTGCATGCTCAGTCACGTGATCTGGACTTGATCAGCCACGTGATCAGTGCCTGCAGAGTCACGTGATCAGGGCCTGCTGAGCTGCGTGATTCCTGCCGGCTCATCTGCATGACAATTGCCATCTGAGCTGCGTGATTCCTGTCGGCTCATCTGCTTGACAATTGCCAGCTGAGCTGCGTGATTCCTGCCTGGTCACGTGCTTGATTATTGCCAGTTGAGCAGCATGATTTGTCACTGCTGAGCTCCATGCTTATTGCCTGCTGGTTGCGTGGTTCGTGTCTGCTCAGCTCTTTGAGTATTGCCTCCTGAGGTCCCTGTTCGGTCGCCACCTGCCGGGTACCAGCCCCAACTGATCCAGGGTATTCGAAGGAGAGATGGCCTAGGCGACTATTTATATGCTAATCAGAGATGTCAAGAATAATAGTATGAGGAGAGCTCAGTAGGAAAATTCGGTGGAGAAAAGAGACTGAGTAGCTTGGTTTACGCGGAAGACCAATCAAACTTCAAGACAAGAAGTTTGCACCACTTACGGGCCGCAGGCGCCTCTCGAATAGCGAAAGGTGCCTCACCCTAGACACCTTCTCGAGTGGGTCTTAGCAGCCCAGGCATAATTAGTAAGCGGGGTGGGTTCCGCGCTCCAGATGGAGACTCAGCTGGAAGTTCAAGGGAAGAATGACAAGGAACTTTATGAATTGAAGCTGTAAGTTAACTCTATGACAGAGAGAGCGAGATGGTGGTGGGGGCAGCCCCCAGTGAAATCAGAGGTGAGAGCACAAAGCAATACAGTAGGCAGACTCCGGTTTTTTGGGGGGAGATGCTCGAGAATTTCCGGGTGGACTCCTGAGGCTCGATCCCGCATTTGCGTATGCCGAGCCTCCTTCCTCATGACCTTTGTCCAGAGTGGAATGCCTCCCCGGCTCCCGGCACATGATCAGTGCATGCTCAGTCACGATATCAGTGCCTGCTCAGCCACGTGATCACTGACGGCACAGTCACGTGATCAGCGCCTCTCAGTCACGTGATCACCGCATGATAAACACGTGATCAGTGAACGACCAGCCACGTGATCACTGCATGCGCGGTCAGGTGCAGTTCCTGATCAGCCACCTGATCAGTGCGTGCACAGTCTCATGTCAGTCACTGATCACTGCCTGATAAACACGTGATCAGTGCATGATCAGTGCATGCCATGTGATCAGTGCCCGATCAGCCACGTCATCAGTGCATGCGCAGTCACGCCATCAGTGCATGATAGCCACGTGATCAGTGCATGCTCAGTCACGTGATCTGGACTTGATCAGCCACGTGATCAGTGCCTGCAGAGTCACGTGATCAGGGCCTGCTGAGCTGCGTGATTCCTGCCGGCTCATCTGCATGACAATTGCCATCTGAGCTGCGTGATTCCTGTCGGCTCATCTGCTTGACAATTGCCAGCTGAGCTGCGTGATTCCTGCCTGGTCACGTGCTTGATTATTGCCAGTTGAGCAGCATGATTCGTCACTGCTGAGCTCCATGCTTATTGCCTGCTGATTGCGTGGTTCGTGTCTGCTCAGCTCTTTGAGTATTGCCTCCTGAGGTCCCTGTTCGGTCGCCACCTGCCGGGGACCAGCCCCAACTGATCCAGGGTATTCGAAGGAGAGATGGCCTAGGCGACTATTTATATGCTAATCAGAGATGTCAAGAATAATAGTATGAGGAGAGCTCAGTAGGAAAATTCGGTGGAGAAAAGAGACTGAGTAGCTTGGTTTACGCGGAAGACCAATCAAACTTCAAGACAAGAAGTTTGCACCACTTACGTAGGCCGCAGGCGCCCTCTCGAATAGCGAAAGGTGCCTCACCCTAGACACCTTCTCGAGTGGGTCTTAGCAGCCCAGGCATAATTAGTAAGCGTGGTGGGTTCCGCGCTCCAGATGGAGACTCAGCTGGAAGTTAAAGGGAAGAATGACAAGGAACTTTATGAATTGGAGCTCTAAGTTAACTCTTTGACAGAGAGAGCGAGATGGTGGTGGGGGACAGCCCCCAGTGAAATCAGAGGTGAGAGCACAAAGCAATACAGTAGGCAGACTCCGGTTTTGGGGGGAGATGCTCGAGAATATCCGGGTGGACTCCTGAGGCTCGATCCCGCATTTGCGTATGCCGAGCCTCCTTCCTCATGACCTTTGTCCAGAGTGGAATGCCTCCCCGGCTCCCGGCACATGATCAGTGCATGCTCAGTCACGATATCAGTGCCTGCTCAGCCACGTGATCACTGACGGCACAGTCACGTGATCAGCGCCTCTCAGTCACGTGATCACCGTATGATAAACACGTGATCAGTGAACGACCAGCCACGTGATCACTGCATGCGCGGTCAGGTGGTCAGTTCCTGATCAGCCACCTGATCAGTGCGTGCACAGTCCCCTGATCAGCGCCTGTCAGTCACTGATCACTGCCTGATAAACACGTGATCAGTGCCCGAACAGCCACGTCATCAGTGCATGCGCAGTCACGTGATCAGTGCATGATAGCCACGTGATCAGTGCGTGCACAGTCCCATGATCAGCGCCTGTCAGTCACTGATCATTGCCTGATAAACACGTGATCAGTGCATGATGAGCCATGTGATCAGTGCCCGATCAGCCACGCCATCAGTGCATGCGCAGTCACGCCATCAGTGCATGATAGCCACGTGATCAGTGCATGCTCAGTCACGTGATCTGGACTTGATCAGCCACGTGATCAGTGCCTGCAGAGTCACGTGATCAGGGCCTGCTGAGCTGCGTGATTCCTGCCGGCTCATCTGCATGACAATTGCCAGCTGAGCTGCGTGATTCCTGTCGGCTCATCTGCTTGACAATTGCCAGCTGAGCTGCGTGATTCCTGCCTGGTCACGTGCTTGATTATTGCCAGTTGAGCAGCATGATTCGTCACTGCTGAGCTCCATGCTTATTGCCTGCTGATTGCGTGGTTCGTGTCTGCTCAGCTCTTTGAGTATTGCCTCCTGAGGTCCCTGTTCGGTCGCCACCTGCCGGGGACCAGCCCCAACTGATCCAGGGTATTCGAAGGAGAGATGGCCTAGGCGACTATTTATATGCTAATCAGAGATGTCAAGAATAATAGTATGAGGAGAGCTCAGTAGGAAAATTCGGTGGAGAAAAGAGACTGAGTAGCTTGGTTTACGCGGAAGACCAATCAAACTTCAAGACAAGAAGTTTGCACCACTTACGTAGGCCGCAGGCGCCCTCTCGAATAGCGAAAGGTGCCTCACCCTAGACACCTTCTCGAGTGGGTCTTAGCAGCCCAGGCATAATTAGTAAGCGTGGTGGGTTCCGCGCTCCAGATGGAGACTCAGCTGGAAGTTAAAGGGAAGAATGACAAGGAACTTTATGAATTGGAGCTGTAAGTTAACTCTTTGACAGAGAGAGCGAGATGGTGGTGGGGGACAGCCCCCAGTGAAATCAGAGGTGAGAGCACAAAGCAATACAGTAGGCAGACTCCGGTTTTGGGGGGAGATGCTCGAGAATATCCGGGTGGACTCCTGAGGCTCGATCCCGCATTTGCGTATGCCGAGCCTCCTTCCTCATGACCTTTGTCCAGAGTGGAATGCCTCCCGGCTCCCGGCACATGATCAGTGCATGCTCAGTCACGATATCAGTGCCTGCTCAGCCACGTGATCACTGACGGCACAGTCACGTGATCAGCGCCTCTCAGTCACGTGATCACCGTATGATAAACACGTGATCAGTGAACGACCAGCCACGTGATCACTGCATGCGCAGTCAGGTGGTCAGTTCCTGATCAGCCACCTGATCAGTGCGTGCACAGTCCCCTGATCAGCGCCTGTCAGTCACTGATCACTGCCTGATAAACACGTGATCAGTGCCCGAACAGCCACGCCATCAGTGCATGCGCAGTCACGTGATCAGTGCATGATAGCCACGTGATCAGTGCGTGCACAGTCCCATGATCAGCGCCTGTCAGTCACTGATCATTGCCTGATAAACACGTGATCAGTGCATGATGAGCCATGTGATCAGTGCCTGATCAGCCACGTCATCAGTGCATGCAGCAGTCACGTCATCAGTGCATGATAGCCACGTGATCAGTGCATGCTCAGTCACGTGATCTGGACTTGATCAGCCACGTGATCAGTGCCTGCAGAGTCACGTGATCAGGGCCTGCTGAGCTGCGTGATTCCTGCCGGCTCATCTGCATGACAATTGCCAGCTGAGCTGCGTGATTCCTGTCGGCTCATCTGCTTGACAATTGCCAGCGGAGCTGCGTGATTCCTGCCTGGTCATGCTTGATTATTGCCAGTTGAGCAGCATGATTCGTCACTGCTGAGCTCCATGCTTATTGCCTGCTGATTGCGTGGTTCGTGTCTGCTCAGCTCTTTGAGTATCGCCTCCTGAGGTCCCTGTTCGGTCGCCACCTGCCGGGGACCAGCCCCAACTGATCCAGGGTATTCGAAGGAGAGATGGCCTAGGCGACTATTTATATGCTAATCAGAGATGTCAAGAATAATAGTATGAGGAGAGCTCAGTAGGAAAATTCGGTGGAGAAAAGAGACTGAGTAGCTTGGTTTACGCGGAAGACCAATCAAACTTCAAGACAAGAAGTTTGCACCACTTACGTAGGCCGCAGGCGCCCTCTCGAATAGCGAAAGGTGCCTCACCCTAGACACCTTCTCGAGTGGGTCTTAGCAGCCCAGGCATAATTAGTAAGCGTGGTGGGTTCCGCGCTCCAGATGGAGACTCAGCTGGAAGTTAAAGGGAAGAATGACAAGGAACTTTATGAATTGGAGCTGTAAGTTAACTCTTTGACAGAGAGAGCGAGATGGTGGTGGGGGACAGCCCCCAGTGAAATCAGAGGTGAGAGCACAAAGCAATACAGTAGGCAGACTCCGGTTTTTTGGGGGGAGATGCTCGAGAATATCCGGGTGGACTCCTGAGGCTCGATCCCGCATTTGCGTATGCCGAGCCTCCTTCCTCATGACCTTTGTCCAGAGTGGAATGCCTCCCCGGCTCCCGGCACATGATCAGTGCATGCTCAGTCACGATATCAGTGCCTGCTCAGCCACGTGATCACTGACGGCACAGTCACGTGATCAGCGCCTCTCAGTCACGTGATCACCGTATGATAAACACGTGATCAGTGAACGACCAGCCACGTGATCACTGCATGCGCGTCAGGTGGTCAGTTCCTGATCAGCCACCTGATCAGTGCGTGCACAGTCCCCTGATCAGCGCCTGTCAGTCACTGATCACTGCCTGATAAACACGTGATCAGTGCCCGAACAGCCACGCCATCAGTGCATGCGCAGTCACGTGATCAGTGCATGATAGCCACGTGATCAGTGCGTGCACAGTCCCATGATCAGCGCCTGTCAGTCACTGATCATTGCCTGATAAACACGTGATCAGTGCATGATGAGCCATGTGATCAGTGCCCGATCAGCCACGTCATCAGTGCATGCGCAGTCACGTCATCAGTGCATGATAGCCACGTGATCAGTGCATGCTCAGTCACGTGATCTGGACTTGATCAGCCACGTGATCAGTGCCTGCAGAGTCACGTGATCAGGGCCTGCTGAGCTGCGTGATTCCTGCCGGCTCATCTGCATGACAATTGCCAGCTGAGCTGCGTGATTCCTGCCTGGTCACGTGCTTGATTATTGCCAGTTGAGCAGCATGATTCGTCACTGCTGAGCTCCATGCTTATTGCCTGCTGATTGCGTGGTTCGTGTCTGCTCAGCTCTTTGAGTATTGCCTCCTGAGGTCCCTGTTCGGTCGCCACCTGCCGGGGACCAGCCCCAACTGATCCAGGGTATTCGAAGGAGAGATGGCCTAGGCGACTATTTATATGCTAATCAGAGATGTCAAGAATAATAGTATGAGGAGAGCTCAGTAGGAAAATTCGGTGGAGAAAAGAGACTGAGTAGCTTGGTTTACGCGGAAGACCAATCAAACTTCAAGACAAGAAGTTTGCACCACTTACGTAGGCCGCAGGCGCCCTCTCGAATAGCGAAAGGTGCCTCACCCTAGACACCTTCTCGAGTGGGTCTTAGCAGCCCAGGCATAATTAGTAAGCGTGGTGGGTTCCGCGCTCCAGATGGAGACTCAGCTGGAAGTTAAAGGGAAGAATGACAAGGAACTTTATGAATTGGAGCTGTAAGTTAACTCTTTGACAGAGAGAGCGAGATGGTGGTGGGGGACAGCCCCCAGTGAAATCAGAGGTGAGAGCACAAAGCAATACAGTAGGCAGACTCCGGTTTTTTTGGGGGGAGATGCTCGAGAATATCCGGGTGGACTCCTGAGGCTCGATCCCGCATTTGCGTATGCCGAGCCTCCTTCCTCATGACCTTTGTCCAGAGTGGAATGCCTCCCGGCTCCCGGCACATGATCAGTGCATGCTCAGTCACGATATCAGTGCCTGCTCAGCCACGTGATCACTGACGGCACAGTCACGTGATCAGCGCCTCTCAGTCACGTGATCACCGTATGATAAACACGTGATCAGTGAACGACCAGCCACGTGATCACTGCATGCGCGGTCAGGTGGTCAGTTCCTGATCAGCCACCTGATCAGTGCGTGCACAGTCCCCTGATCAGCGCCTGTCAGTCACTGATCACTGCCTGATAAACACGTGATCAGTGCCCGAACAGCCACGTCATCAGTGCATGCGCAGTCACGTGATCAGTGCATGATAGCCACGTGATCAGTGCGTGCACAGTCCCATGATCAGCGCCTGTCAGTCACTGATCATTGCCTGATAAACACGTGATCAGTGCATGATGAGCCATGTGATCAGTGCCCGATCAGCCACGTCATCAGTGCATGCGCAGTCACGTCATCAGTGCATGATAGCCACGTGATCAGTGCATGCTCAGTCACGTGATCTGGACTTGATCAGCCACGTGATCAGTGCCTGCAGAGTCACGTGATCAGGGCCTGCTGAGCTGCGTGATTCCTGCCGGCTCATCTGCATGACAATTGCCAGCTGAGCTGCGTGATTCCTGCCTGCTTGACACGCTGCTTGTGATTCCTGCCTTGCTTGATTATTGCCAGTTGAGCAGCATGATTCGTCACTGCTGAGCTCCATGCTTATTGCCTGCTGATTGCGTGGTTCGTGTCTGCTCAGCTCTTTGAGTATTGCCTCCTGAGGTCCCTGTTCGGTCGCCACCTGCCGGGGACCAGCCCCAACTGATCCAGGGTATTCGAAGGAGAGATGGCCTAGGCGACTATTTATATGCTAATCAGAGATGTCAAGAATAATAGTATGAGGAGAGCTCAGTAGGAAAATTCGGTGGAGAAAAGAGACTGAGTAGCTTGGTTTACGCGGAAGACCAATCAAACTTCAAGACAAGAAGTTTGCACCACTTACGTAGCCGCAGGCGCCCTCTCGAATAGCGAAAGGTGCCTCACCCTAGACACCTTCTCGAGTGGGTCTTAGCAGCCCAGGCATAATTAGTAAGCGTGGTGGGTTCCGCGCTCCAGATGGAGACTCAGCTGGAAGTTAAAGGGAAGAATGACAAGGAACTTTATGAATTGGAGCTGTAAGTTAACTCTTTGACAGAGAGAGCGAGATGGTGGTGGGGGACAGCCCCCAGTGAAATCAGAGGTGAGAGCACAAAGCAATACAGTAGGCAGACTCCGGTTTTTTTGGGGGAGATGCTCGAGAATATCCGGGTGGACTCCTGAGGCTCGATCCCGCATTTGCGTATGCCGAGCCTCCTTCCTCATGACCTTTGTCCAGAGTGGAATGCCTCCCCGGCTCCCGGCACATGATCAGTGCATGCTCAGTCACGATATCAGTGCCTGCTCAGCCACGTGATCACTGACGGCACAGTCACGTGATCAGCGCCTCTCAGTCACGTGATCACCGTATGATAAACACGTGATCAGTGAACGACCAGCCACGTGATCACTGCATGCGCGGTCAGGTGGTCAGTTCCTGATCAGCCACCTGATCAGTGCGTGCACAGTCCCCTGATCAGCGCCTGTCAGTCACTGATCACTGCCTGATAAACACGTGATCAGTGCCCGAACAGCCACGCCATCAGTGCATGCGCAGTCACGTGATCAGTGCATGATAGCCACGTGATCAGTGCGTGCACAGTCCCATGATCAGCGCCTGTCAGTCACTGATCATTGCCTGATAAACACGTGATCAGTGCATGATGAGCCATGTGATCAGTGCCCGATCAGCCACGTCATCAGTGCATGCGCAGTCAGTCATCACGTAGCCACGTGATCAGTGCATGCTCAGTCACGTGATCTGGACTTGATCAGCCACGTGATCAGTGCCTGCAGAGTCACGTGATCAGGGCCTGCTGAGCTGCGTGATTCCTGCCGGCTCATCTGCATGACAATTGCCATCTGAGCTGCGTGATTCCTGTCGGCTCATCTGCTTGACAATTGCCAGCTGAGCTGCGTGATTCCTGCCTGGTCACGTGCTTGATTATTGCCAGTTGAGCAGCATGATTCGTCACTGCTGAGCTCCATGCTTATTGCCTGCTGATTGCGTGGTTCGTGTCTGCTCAGCTCTTTGAGTATTGCCTCCTGAGGTCCCTGTTCGGTCGCCACCTGCCGGGGACCAGCCCCAACTGATCCAGGGTATTCGAAGGAGAGATGGCCTAGGCGACTATTTATATGCTAATCAGAGATGTCAAGAATAATAGTATGAGGAGAGCTCAGTAGGAAAATTCGGTGGAGAAAAGAGACTGAGTAGCTTGGTTTACGCGGAAGACCAATCAAACTTCAAGACAAGAAGTTTGCACCACTTACGTAGGCCGCAGGCGCCTCTCGAATAGCGAAAGGTGCCTCACCCTAGACACCTTCTCGAGTGGGTCTTAGCAGCCCAGGCATAATTAGTAAGCGTGGTGGGTTCCGCGCTCCAGATGGAGACTCAGCTGGAAGTTAAAGGGAAGAATGACAAGGAACTTTATGAATTGGAGCTGTAAGTTAACTCTTTGACAGAGAGAGCGAGATGGTGGTGGGGACAGCCCCCAGTGAAATCAGAGGTGAGAGCACAAAGCAATACAGTAGGCAGACTCCGGTTTTTTTGGGGGGGAGATGCTCGAGAATATCCGGGTGGACTCCTGAGGCTCGATCCCGCATTTGCGTATGCCGAGCCTCCTTCCTCATGACCTTTGTCCAGAGTGGAATGCCTCCCCGGCTCCCGGCACATGATCAGTGCATGCTCAGTCACGATATCAGTGCCTGCTCAGCCACGTGATCACTGACGGCACAGTCACGTGATCAGCGCCTCTCAGTCACGTGATCACCGTATGATAAACACGTGATCAGTGAACGACCAGCCACGTGATCACTGCATGCGCGGTCAGGTGGTCAGTTCCTGATCAGCCACCTGATCAGTGCGTGCACAGTCCCCTGATCAGCGCCTGTCAGTCACTGATCACTGCCTGATAAACACGTGATCAGTGCCCGAACAGCCACGTCATCAGTGCATGCGCAGTCACGTGATCAGTGCATGATAGCCACGTGATCAGTGCGTGCACAGTCCCATGATCAGCGCCTGTCAGTCACTGATCATTGCCTGATAAACACGTGATCAGTGCATGATGAGCCATGTGATCAGTGCCCGATCAGCCACGTCATCAGTGCATGCGCAGTCACGTCATCAGTGCATGATAGCCACGTGATCAGTGCATGCTCAGTCACGTGATCTGGACTTGATCAGCCACGTGATCAGTGCCTGCAGAGTCACGTGATCAGGGCCTGCTGAGCTGCGTGATTCCTGCCGGCTCATCTGCATGACAATTGCCACTGAGCTGCGTGATTCCTGTCGGCTCATCTGCTTGACAATTGCCAGCTGAGCTGCGTGATTCCTGCCTGGTCACGTGCTTGATTATTGCCAGTTGAGCAGCATGATTCGTCACTGCTGAGCTCCATGCTTATTGCCTGCTGATTGCGTGGTTCGTGTCTGCTCAGCTCTTTGAGTATTGCCTCCTGAGGTCCCTGTTCGGTCGCCACCTGCCGGGGACCAGCCCCAACTGATCCAGGGTATTCGAAGGAGAGATGGCCTAGGCGACTATTTATATGCTAATCAGAGATGTCAAGAATAATAGTATGAGGAGAGCTCAGTAGGAAAATTCGGTGGAGAAAAGAGACTGAGTAGCTTGGTTTACGCGGAAGACCAATCAAACTTCAAGACAAGAAGTTTGCACCACTTACGTAGGCCGCAGGCGCCCTCTCGAATAGCGAAAGGTGCCTCACCCTAGACACCTTCTCGAGTGGGTCTTAGCAGCCCAGGCATAATTAGTAAGCGTGGTGGGTTCCGCGCTCCAGATGGAGACTCAGCTGGAAGTTAAAGGGAAGAATGACAAGGAACTTTATGAATTGGAGCTGTAAGTTAACTCTTTGACAGAGAGAGCGAGATGGTGGTGGGGGACAGCCCCAGTGAAATCAGAGGTGAGAGCACAAAGCAATACAGTAGGCAGACTCCGGTTTTTTGGGGGGAGATGCTCGAGAATATCCGGGTGGACTCCTGAGGCTCGATCCCGCATTTGCGTATGCCGAGCCTCCTTCCTCATGACCTTTGTCCAGAGTGGAATGCCTCCCGGCTCCCGGCACATGATCAGTGCATGCTCAGTCACGATATCAGTGCCTGCTCAGCCACGTGATCACTGACGGCACAGTCACGTGATCAGCGCCTCTCAGTCACGTGATCACCGTATGATAAACACGTGATCAGTGAACGACCAGCCACGTGATCACTGCATGCGCGGTCAGGTGGTCAGTTCCTGATCAGCCACCTGATCAGTGCGTGCACAGTCCCCTGATCAGCGCCTGTCAGTCACTGATCACTGCCTGATAAACACGTGATCAGTGCCCGAACAGCCACGTCATCAGTGCATGCGCAGTCACGTGATCAGTGCATGATAGCCACGTGATCAGTGCGTGCACAGTCCCATGATCAGCGCCTGTCAGTCACTGATCATTGCCTGATAAACACGTGATCAGTGCATGATGAGCCATGTGATCAGTGCCCGATCAGCCACGTCATCAGTGCATGCGCAGTCACGTCATCAGTGCATGATAGCCACGTGATCAGTGCATGCTCAGTCACGTGATCTGGACTTGATCAGCCACGTGATCAGTGCCTGCAGAGTCACGTGATCAGGGCCTGCTGAGCTGCGTGATTCCTGCCGGCTCATCTGCATGACAATTGCCAGCTGAGCTGCGTGATTCCTGTCGGCTCATCTGCTTGACAATTGCCAGCTGAGCTGCGTGATTCCTGCCTGGTCACGTGCTTGATTATTGCCAGTTGAGCAGCATGATTCGTCACTGCTGAGCTCCATGCTTATTGCCTGCTGATTGCGTGGTTCGTGTCTGCTCAGCTCTTTGAGTATTGCCTCCTGAGGTCCCTGTTCGGTCGCCACCTGCCGGGGACCAGCCCCAACTGATCCAGGGTATTCGAAGGAGAGATGGCCTAGGCGACTATTTATATGCTAATCAGAGATGTCAAGAATAATAGTATGAGGAGAGCTCAGTAGGAAAATTCGGTGGAGAAAAGAGACTGAGTAGCTTGGTTTACGCGGAAGACCAATCAAACTTCAAGACAAGAAGTTTGCACCACTTACGAGGCCGCAGGCGCCCTCTCGAATAGCGAAAGGTGCCTCACCCTAGACACCTTCTCGAGTGGGTCTTAGCAGCCCAGGCATAATTAGTAAGCGTGGTGGGTTCCGCGCTCCAGATGGAGACTCAGCTGGAAGTTAAAGGGAAGAATGACAAGGAACTTTATGAATTGGAGCTGTAAGTTAACTCTTTGACAGAGAGAGCGAGATGGTGGTGGGGGACAGCCCCCAGTGAAATCAGAGGTGAGAGCACAAAGCAATACAGTAGGCAGACTCGGTTTTTTTGGGGGGAGATGCTCGAGAATATCCGGGTGGACTCCTGAGGCTCGATCCCGCATTTGCGTATGCCGAGCCTCCTTCCTCATGACCTTTGTCCAGAGTGGAATGCCTCCCGGCTCCCGGCACATGATCAGTGCATGCTCAGTCACGATATCAGTGCCTGCTCAGCCACGTGATCACTGACGGCACAGTCACGTGATCAGCGCCTCTCAGTCACGTGATCACCGTATGATAAACACGTGATCAGTGAACGACCAGCCACGTGATCACTGCATGCGCAGTCAGGTGGTCAGTTCCTGATCAGCCACCTGATCAGTGCACAGTCCCCTGATCAGCGCCTGTCAGTCACTGATCACTGCCTGATAAACACGTGATCAGTGCATGATGAGCCATGTGTGATCAGTGCCCGATCAGCTCACGTCTATCAGTGCATGCGCAGTCACGTCATCAGTGCATGATAGCCACGTGATCAGTGCATGCTCAGTCACGTGATCTGTACTTGATCAGCCACGTGATCAGTGCCTGCAGAGTCACGTGATCAGGGCCTGCTGAGCTGCGTGATTCCTGCCGGCTCATCTGCATGACAATTGCCAGCTGAGCTGCGTGATTCCTGTCGGCTCATCTGCTTGACAATTGCCAGCTGAGCTGCGTGATTCCTGCCTGGTCACGTGCTTGATTATTGCCAGTTGAGCAGCATGATCCGTCACTGCTGAGCTCCATGCTTATTGCCTGCTGATTGCGTGGTTCGTGTCTGCTCAGCTCTTGAGTATTGCCTCCTGAGGTCCCTGTTCGGTCGCCACCTGCCGGGGACCAGCCCCAACTGATCCAGGGTATTCGAAGGAGAGATGGCCTAGGCGACTATTTATATGCTAATCAGAGATGTCAAGAATAATAGTATGAGGAGAGCTCAGTAGGAAAATTCGGTGGAGAAAAGAGACTGAGTAGCTTGGTTTACGCGGAAGACCAATCAAACTTCAAGACAAGAAGTTTGCACCACTTACGTAGGCCGCAGGCGCCCTCTCGAATAGCGAAAGGTGCCTCACCCTAGACACCTTCTCGAGTGGGTCTTAGCAGCCCAGGCATAATTAGTAAGCGTGGTGGGTTCCGGCTCCAGATGGAGACTCAGCTGGAAGTTAAAGGGAAGAATGACAAGGAACTTTATGAATTGGAGCTGTAAGTTAACTCTTTGACAGAGAGAGCGAGATGGTGGTGGGGGACAGCCCCAGTGAAATCAGAGGTGAGAGCACAAAGCAATACAGTAGGCAGACTCCGGTTTTTTTGGGGGAGATGCTCGAGAATATCCGGGTGGACTCCTGAGGCTCGATCCCGCATTTGCGTATGCCGAGCCTCCTTCCTCATGACCTTTGTCCAGAGTGGAATGCCTCCCCGGCTCCCGGCACATGATCAGTGCATGCTCAGTCACGATATCAGTGCCTGCTCAGCCACGTGATCACTGACGGCACAGTCACGTGATCAGCGCCTCTCAGTCACGTGATCACCGTATGATAAACACGTGATCAGTGAACGACCAGCCACGTGATCACTGCATGCGCGGTCAGGTGGTCAGTTCCTGATCAGCCACCTGATCAGTGCGTGCACAGTCCCCTGATCAGCGCTGTCAGTCACTGATCACTGCCTGATAAACACGTGATCAGTGCCCGAACAGCCACGTCATCAGTGCATGCGCAGTCACGTGATCAGTGCATGATAGCCACGTGATCAGTGCGTGCACAGTCCCATGATCAGCGCCTGTCAGTCACTGATCATTGCCTGATAAACACGTGATCAGTGCATGATGAGCCATGTGATCAGTGCCCGATCAGCCACGTCATCAGTGCATGCGCAGTCACGTCATCAGTGCATGATAGCCACGTGATCAGTGCATGCTCAGTCACGTGATCTGGACTTGATCAGCCACGTGATCAGTGCCTGCAGAGTCACGTGATCAGGGCCTGCTGAGCTGCGTGATTCCTGCCGGCTCATCTGCATGACAATTGCCATCTGAGCTGCGTGATTCCTGTCGGCTCATCTGCTTGACAATTGCCAGCTGAGCTGCGTGATTCCTGCCTGGTCACGTGCTTGATTATTGCCAGTTGAGCAGCATGATTCGTCACTGCTGAGCTCCATGCTTATTGCCTGCTGATTGCGTGGTTCGTGTCTGCTCAGCTCTTTGAGTATTGCCTCCTGAGGTCCCTGTTCGGTCGCCACCTGCCGGGGACCAGCCCCAACTGATCCAGGGTATTCGAAGGAGAGATGGCCTAGGCGACTATTTATATGCTAATCAGAGATGTCAAGAATAATAGTATGAGGAGAGCTCAGTAGGAAATTCGGTGGAGAAAAGAGACTGAGTAGCTTGGTTTACGCGGAAGACCAATCAAACTTCAAGACAAGAAGTTTGCACCACTTACGTGGCCGCAGGCGCCCTCTCGAATAGCCAAAGGTGCCTCACCCTAGACACCTTCTCGAGTGGGTCTTAGCAGCCCAGGCATAATTAGTAAGCGTGGTGGGTTCCGCGCTCCAGATGGAGACTCAGCTGGAAGTTAAAGGGAAGAATGACAAGGAACTTTATGAATTGGAGCTGTAAGTTAACTCTTTGACAGAGAGAGCGAGATGGTGGTGGGGGACAGCCCCCAGTGAAATCAGAGGTGAGAGCACAAAGCAATACAGTAGGCAGACTCGGTTTTTTGGGGGAGATGCTCGAGAATATCCGGGTGGACTCCTGAGGCTCGATCCCGCATTTGCGTATGCCGAGCCTCCTTCCTCATGACCTTTGTCCAGAGTGGAATGCCTCCCCGGCTCCCGGCACATGATCAGTGCATGCTCAGTCACGATATCAGTGCCTGCTCAGCCACGTGATCACTGACGGCACAGTCACGTGATCAGCGCCTCAGTCACGTGATCACCGTATGATAAACACGTGATCAGTGAACGACCAGCCACGTGATCACTGCATGCGCGGTCAGGTGGTCAGTTCCTGATCAGCCACCTGATCAGTGCGTGCACAGTCCCCTGATCAGCGCCTGTCAGTCACTGATCACTGCCTGATAAACACGTGATCAGTGCCCGAACAGCCACGTCATCAGTGCATGCGCAGTCACGTGATCAGTGCATGATAGCCACGTGATCAGTGCGTGCACAGTCCCATGATCAGCGCCTGTCAGTCACTGATCATTGCCTGATAAACACGTGATCAGTGCATGATGAGCCATGTGATCAGTGCCTGATCAGCCACGTCATCAGTGCATGCGCAGTCACGTCATCAGTGCATGATAGCCACGTGATCAGTGCATGCTCAGTCACGTGATCTGGACTTGATCAGCCACGTGATCAGTGCCTGCAGAGTCACGTGATCAGGCCTGCTGAGCTGCGTGATTCCTGCCGGCTCATCTGCATGACAATTGCCAGCTGAGCTGCGTGATTCCTGTCGGCTCATCTGCTTGACAATTGCCAGCTGAGCTGCGTGATTCCTGCCTGGTCACGTGCTTGATTATTGCCAGTTGAGCAGCATGATTCGTCACTGCTGAGCTCCATGCTTATTGCCTGCTGATTGCGTGGTTCGTGTCTGCTCAGCTCTTTGAGTATTGCCTCCTGAGGTCCCTGTTCGGTCGTCACCTGCCGGGGACCAGCCCCAACTGATCCAGGTATTCAAGAGAGATGGCCTAGGCGACTATTTATATGCTAATCAGAGATGTCAAGAATAATAGTATGAGGAGAGCTCA